>NW_026992335.1:0-127662 GCF_028769735.1 Zonotrichia leucophrys gambelii | reverse complement strand
CCAAAGTTCTGTCCATCAACTCCTTCTTCCCTGCCCAGGGGTGGAGATCCCTTCCTGACACCTTGAGTGGGGGTCGGGTGCTGCCACAGCAACAAGTGACCCTCCCAAATGTCCCAAACCTAGGGCACCCCTGATAACAACACAAGGGGGTAAAACACAACTATAAAACTTCTCTTAACATTTCCCTTTTAATTGTGAGAGTCAACCATGGCATTGCTCATCTGTCTCATCAGCATGCAGGAATCAAAACAAAATCCAGGCCTGATGCTCATGAGCTGCACCCCCAGCACAGCCAAATCCCCAAGGCTGCATCAGCCAAGGCACAAACCCTTCCTGCTCCTCCTTTGCACACTAAATGGGATTTAACCAGGAGTATTCGAACCCCAGAGCAAAACTCACAGCTCTTAGTGCTCCAGGGATTTCCCCTCCTCACCCAGCACAGCAGCCCAGGTTCATGGCACAGCAGGACAAATGTGCTGCTTTAATAAATAAACCATGAAAAACATCTCTGATTTCAACAAAAATATTGACATTGACACTTAAAAATGTTACAGCTTTTCAAGGAAGGTCTTCTGTCTTATTTAGTTTGGGGTATTTTGAAGTGAAAAGTGTGTTTGAGGGTGCGTTGGCTTGAATAATGTGATTAAAATTGCTGATTTAGACGAATAAGTTGGAAATCTTGAATTTTAATCATGTTTCAGTATGTAGCTTCTAGACATTTCCCTTAAAAATAGTTGATTCTCTTTGATTCCTATAATTTGATACTATTCAACAACTGGGAGAACACACTGGAGCAATACATGTGTAAGCAATTACACAGCTTCACATGCTGCTAAAACAGAACCATTCGGTTAATAGCTTTTTCCCAAGAGAAATTAATTTCTTACTTATTGTTTGCATTAAGTTGCATTTGGGAAATTAAACTCAATTAAAAAATACAAAACCATGTTTTTATTTAAGCCATTTCATAACATTTTTTCTTCTTGACACCTCAGACAAATAAAATATGTGTATCCACAGGTAGGCACTGCATAGATGTGTTACTGAATTGTCCCTCTTCCCTGAGAGCTGCAAATCCTACAGCTGCCAGACCTCATCCCTTGCTCCTCATAAAGGGAAAGAAGAGTTTCCCTTCCAGTTAATTTTCCAGCTCTAAATCAACTACCCAGTGAGCAAAAATAGCTGTGAAATCCCCTCCACAAACCTGCAAGAAGGGTTCCAGCTGTGGAGGGGGAAGCAGCAAATTCCTGCTTCCACAATTGGTTTGGAACCCTTATCAATTTAAAAATATCCCACTCTTGGGATTTTTTTAACCACAACTAAAATAAATTAAAATCAATTAAAAATAAGATCACAGAATCACAGAATGACTTGGGTGGAAAGGAACCTTAAAGCTAATCCAGTGCCACCCCCTGCCACGGCAGGGATACCTCCCACTGTCCCAGGCTGCTCCAAGCCCCATCCAACCTGGCCTTGGGCACTGCCAGGGATCCAGGGGCAGCCACAGCTGCTCTGGGCACCTGTGCCAGGGCTGCCCACTCTCCCAGGGAACAATTCCTCCCTAATATCCAATCTGAACCTGCTCTCAGTTTGAATAGGTGTTATTGCATTGCCTTGGGATGATAGATCAGGAGAAAGCCCCAGGGTGTGAGCAGAGCTCCCAGTGCGGCTGCTGGGGACGTGCCTCCCACCTGCCCCTCAGTCACTCAGCTGCCTCACAGCCAAAATACAGTGTCCAACAGGAAAAGTACTCCCAGAGGATGAAACCCTTGTCACTGCACAAATGACAGGTCTTTTTTGGAAAAAAATGTCAAAGCAGAGCGACAGCATTTATTTTCCAAACAGGAGACGCTGATCCTTTGGCGACACTGCAGGGATGGTGTTATTCCTGTTCCTGATTTAATCCCTTTATCAGCTGCAGAAGCACCAGGACAGGCTTTGGTCTCCCATGCCAGCTCTGACTGACACTGCTGTCCCCACAAGCTGTCCCCACCCCTGGGTGCTGCCTCTGCAGCCCAAAGCACCTGGAGGTCCCTCTGAGCACTGGCACTCCTTCATTTGGATGCGCGCTGTCCATAAAGATGCTTAAAGACACACCGAGGAAGACTTTAATTTATAGCCCCATTCTTTTAATCTTGGTCAGCCAGATTTTTTCAGACTGCTGTTTATATCTCCTTATAATATATTGGCTGGAGCAGCAGCACACTGCAGCAGCTCCCTCGCTGGGGCTCTGCTGACATTTATAAACCAAAGTGATTTGTCTCGTGTGCTTTATGTTATCAGCTAAACCTGTCCACTTAAATTATTGCCTTGTAACCAAATCACAACTATCTCTTACTCTGCTCTGTGCACGTTTCCCAGGCTCTATACCAATATCAAGCTTTGCAGAGGCTAAAAACAAGATGATAAATTAATAAACAAATGGAAAACAGGACATGCTTTCACCAGGCTCACAACTGAGGGAGGATCAGGCATGTTGTGCACCACATTAGTAAAAGCAGAGGGCTGCTGTGTGGAATATGCAGCATGCAGTGATAACCAAAGAACCCCATCTCTCTTGTTCTAGAGCAACCAAATGACCAGCTGTGTTTCCTCACTAAAGGAGAAAGATCTCATCCTGGGCTCCTTTCCAGCACATCATTCCACATTCCACAAGTGGGTTTGTGTTCCAGCATGGGGACAGGACTGAGCCCAAACTCACTGCACAGCTACAGGCTGGGATATTGTACATCACACACTGACCTGCAAACCTCCCACCAAGGTTGTGCAGTAACTCACTGCACTCCTGGCAGTGGCTTCCCCATCCCATCCCATCCCATCCCATCCCATCCCATCCCATCCCATCCCATCCCATCCCATCCCATCCCATCCCATCCCATCCCATCCCATCCCATCCCCACCCCTTGAACAAAGCTGCCAGCCACTGACTGCCCATCAAGAGGAGCCCAAGAGGGCAGCAGACTGTCCCCTGAAGAACCACCCTGTCCCCCTTGGCACAGGAATGTCCCCTGGGAAGGCTGGAGCAAGCAGAACAAAGGTGATCCAGCTCACTGAGGCAGATTCCTGGCTTGTCCCCAAGTGAGCATCCTTGTTTGCCATTGTAAGAGAATTCAAAATCTATCAAGGGTTTGGAAACAAGCCCCAGTTATGAGTCAGTAAGTGGCTCTGCAGCTCTCAAAAATTACCTCAGTGTGTGAGCAAGCCTCAGATAGCATCTACCTTCCTTTACTCTTTGTTTCTCACCATGCAGGGAGTGAGGGAAAAAGGACTTTCTTTCTAGTACAGGCAACAAGGGAACTTGGAATCAATATGTGAATGTTCCAGCAAAACACACTGGCAGTGCTGCAGTACTGAAATAATCACACTGCCAGAGCATCCATAATAAGTTTTCTGACGGCACCACACCTTCTCCCTTAATAAAATAATGATTAAAAACTACCAGGAGACAAATCCCAGCAAGCAGCAGAGCTCCCCACAGCTGCATTCTCAGCTCCAGGAGCCACCAGTTCCAGGGCTGGGGACCTGGCTGAGGCTGGGGCATCCCGTGCTGGTGGCACACAGGGGACACTGTGCCTGACTCCAGGTGTGCCTGGGTGGATGGGATGCCCCACACCAGTGTGCTCAGAGGAAAACAGAGGAGCCAGACCCAGTCTGGGGGGCTCAGCTCACACCCTGATCCCAGACTCTGGTTAGAGCTGCTGAGCAAGGAAGCAGCAAAGTCTGCCTCAGTTTTTCTTTGCTTTCTTTCCTACAAAGGCAAGTCTACCACTCTCCAGATTGTTTGTTACTTCAAAACAAAATATTTTTACAAACGCAAAAGGAAGACATGTAACAGACACAGGTAAGAATGAGATGGATTACTGATGGGAAGAAGAGGCCGAGAACCTGAATCTTATTTTATTTCTTTCTGTCCCTTCTTCACTCAGCTTTTTGCATTAGTTCACTGTCTGGCATTTACTGCTCCTCCCAGTTAAGTGCCACTGGAAAATGTCCTTAATATGCTCGATGTCACCTCCTCCTGATAGCTGGTGGAGAGATTTCACAGCACCAGGCTTGGAAGCTCCCCCAGCAGCTGCCCCAGCACCCCCAGCATTCCCCACCTCAGGCAGGGAGGAAGCTCAGACACCTGTGCGCACATCACAAGTACAAACTCCTGTGACAAACTCCTCTTCCTGGGGAAGAAATGCTTTACAAATGCACTCCCTGGGCAGCTCTTCCTCCCACAGTACTGCCGGGGAGCCACAGCTGCCTGCTGAGTGCAGCATCTCCTCCGAGCAGCACCAGCCTGGGCACTGCCTCTGCATTGCTCAGGAAACAAGGGACAGCAGGGGCTCTGCAGGGGATGGGATGCAGGAGGAATCCCTGGGGTGATGCACCATGCCCAGTGCCATGGTGCCACCTCTCCCAGGCGCTGCCCAGCTCGGGCTGGAGGAGCTGAGCTGCCTCTGCCTGCGAGTGACCAGCCAGCCTGGTGCTGCCAGCCTGGTTTCATCGCTGTTCTGTCTGATCATTGCCCAGAGGGCTGACAAGGACAGAGATGTCCTTCTCTTCCTGGGATTGCAGAGGAAACTCTAAGAGAGGAGGTTTGTCCTTACAGCATGGGCCAACAATTGGCACTGCTGCTTCCTTCTGCCTCCCTGGGCACCCTGATGGAGCAACACAGGGGTTTAGATGGTGGATGCTGCTGCCTATTTCCCAATAAGCATCTCCTGTGGAAAAGCTGCTTGGGTAAACATTCAGGGAGAGCAGCCAAGTCCACACACCACACTCACCATGGCCAGTTCAGCCACGAGAGGCAGAAGGGCCTTTTGTTTGACAAATTCCAGCAAAGGTTTATTCCAGCATGCCAAAGGGGAATCAGAGACAAAAGAGCTGGCCATGTGGTGTGCACAGGGTTAATTAGGGGTCAGTGGCCAATGGTCCAAAGGCACTGGCGTAGCGCAAAGGGCACTGCCCTACAGGGAAGAACAGAGCCAGCCACTAGGAATACCACAACCAATGAGGGAACAGGGAAAGGAGAAACTACCAGAATTTGGGACAAATGGGGAAGGGAATTGGGGTGGTTCATAGTGTTGTGCAAGGCTCAATGGGGAAGTTTTCTCTTGCAGCCTAGGTGGAGACTCTATAACATATTCTTTCAGGGCAAGGCCCTGGGGATTGCCCTGAGGGATTCAAAGGATTCCACACCCAGACACACAGGGAGCAGGCAGGGCCTGATCCCCCAGCCACAGACCTTGCAGAGGCTCTTCCAGAAAGGCCTGAATGGGATGAATTGTTGAGACACTAAATGAAGAGTTCAGAGCACCTCAATAAAACTAAGGAAGTCTCATGTAAGAGCTTCAGTTAGCTAGTTTATCAGGTAAACCTCTCTGTGACATTCCAAGCTATGTTAATAAACATCCTGGAAATCGACCTGTCAGAATGGTGATGTCTAAGTATGACATCTTCTCCAACATATGATTTTGTTCTGTGCTGCACTGGAGCAGGGACAGAAGCCATCTGAAATGCTTTCAAGCTTGCCAAGGGTGAATCTGTCCCCTGTTCAACATCCAGCACAGCTGCTGGCAGCAAAGGCATTTCTGGGAAAGCCCCAAAGCCACCCTGTTCTGATACATCCCAACAGCAGGTGTGTTCCTGCCCAGGTCCCTCACAGGTCCCAAAGCAGCAGCATGGCTTTCTGCTTGAACCCCACTTGAACAGGGGCAGGGAAAGAATTATGGAATGGTTTGGTTGGAAGGGACCTTAAAGATCATCCAGTTCCAGCCCTCCTGCCACAGTGATGCCACCCCAAAAGGGCTGATCCCATTGCAGTTTCTCATTTAGCAAGAGACAAGTGACCCAGTGGTGCTTGCTGTGCTACTGCTCTCCTGAGGTTGATGCCACAGAGCTCACTGGGTGGACTCAGGGTGTTAAGGGCTGCTCACACCAGGATTACAGGGAGACAACCTCCACAGTAACCCCTGGGAGAACTTTGTTGCACCCAGTGATTTTTAATGCCAACCTTGCTGCAGTGGCCACATCTTTAAGCACCATCCATCAGCCTTCAGCTCAAACATTTGTTTGGCTGAAAAGGGTTTTAGAGCCACTCTTTTGTCACAGTGCTGAGAGGTCTTCTCTGTAATTTGTTCCCCTTAGCAAATAGAAGGAAAATGTTTTTAAAATTATGCCAGAATCCAATTCCTCCTCCTGTGATTCAATCCACAGCTAGCAGAGAACAAAGCCTCACAAGGAAGGGGCTCTCGACTAAGTAGCCCTTGATTAGAGATGTGAACCCTTGATTAGAGATTCCATTTGGACATTGGGCTGGACAGCGCTCACAACTGGCCCTTTCCCCTGAGCCAGGGCTCTCCTGTGGCACTGGGATTTATGTTCTCCCAGCTGATCAGCCGGTGCTGAGTGCTCTGAATGCTGCTATTCAAACAGAGGCACCCCTCTGGGTGAGGCTGGGCTGGGCTCCCGCCTCACACCACCTGCCCAATCCACTTGGCTTCTCCTGCAGCTCCTGCAGCAAGAGGGAAGGAGGGGCAGGCGAGCCCCTGGGACAGGCAGGGCCGTGGGGACAGGCAGGGCCTGGCTGGCAGTGCCAGAGCAGGTCCCTGTGACTGCCACACACCCTCGATGGCAGTGCCAAGGTGACGATGATGATGGTGGCACACCAGGGGGTCCAGCCGCATGCCCAGAGCTGAGCCTGCTGAACACACACCAACCTCATCCCTCCCGTGCAGGGGAGCCACAAGGACAGGAGGGGTGTTTGTCACACACAGGGCACAGCGTGACCCTCCCATGAGGTGCCTGGGCCCCCTGGGAAGTCTGGAAATGATGGAATTGAAGGGGGAGGCCAGCGAGGAGCCTGGGGAGGAGGGATCTCAGGGAAGGAGGGGTGACAGGAGGGCTCCAGGGGGGAATACAGGGCCTCTGATGGAGGCACTGCTGCAGCATCTGCTGAGGTACCTGCTGCTGCTGCTGCTGCAGGAGGGAAATGCTTTCTGTGACAAAGAGCTCCTCCAACAAGTGCTCCATTCTCCACCTCCCTGCTGGGAGGGCTGCTCTGCCTTGCAGTGTAACAGCAGCAAACACACCAGGAAAAAATAACCACAGGGCAGGAAGAAGAAGGAGTGCCCTTTTGTAGAGTGGGGTCAACATGTTTTCACTTTGCCAGCAAACCCTTCTCCCCAGTTTCAAGGCAGGCACTGCAGTGAGTTAGGGTGCAACAGGAGCCATGTGCTGAGGATTTAATTCCAGGCCTTTGATTTATTTTTTCTTTTGATACTGGGCTTGAAGTCTGTGAACTGCAGCAGTTTAGAGAGTTTAATCCCACAAAGGTACAAACAGAAGAAACAGAGAGACCAAAGGTATCCAGCCACACTCTGATATCTCATCTCTCAAATGGCACACCAGGCTGCAGAGACACTGCAGCGACCTTTGTCTCACCATGTCCCCAAGTCAACATTCATGAGAAGCTTACTTACAAAAGCCAGTTTTAATCCCTTTCCAACTCATTACATTATTTATCCCCAAGCCAATGCTACAATCCATTCAATAATTGTCATTCTTCAGGCCTATTTGTTACTCCAGAAAGACTGTTTGGGATGCTGAAGGCTTGGCTATGTTCAGAGAAGATCAATGCAGGATGTAGGCAGAGAAGAACAAGGAAGCTGACCAGGAGAACCTGACAAAAGGAACTGAGGATGATATTAATTTTGTGGAATTTTCAGCATCTAATATCTTTTGAGAGAGGCTTCTTTACTATGATGGAGGTTAGCACCTCCAGAACATCATCAACCATCGTGTCTCCCACATGTGTCACTCTCAGAGAGCCTCTCCTCCTCTCTCAGCAACTCAGGAGAGGGCCACCAAAGAACCTGGCAATGTGGAGGCACAGAAAGGACACAATAGGGGGGGATAATCCATCAGGACCAACACCAGTGTGAGAACCAGGAGGTTTAAAACAGCCATGATTAATCTGTTGTTAGAAACATGGAGTTAAAGACTAAAAGGGCTCAACTTGAGGAGGGCAAAAGAGCAAAACAGGAAACTATTCTCCAGGGGAGGGCTGGGAAGCTCAAGCAGGGAATTCATGACCAGGCCTCAGCACTCTCTGTTTCTGTCCTCAGCTTCTGAGTCTGTAACTCAGTGCTGAAATTGCAAGGATGAGACACACACGACACAAACTCCCTCTCCCAGCTCCCAGTGGGAGCGTTTCAGGACACACTGTGCCGGTGGCAGGGCGTGCAGCTGACTGCCTTGGATCCCCTCTGTGCTCGATGGGTGTCAGCTGCCTCCCCTCACCCAGGCCCCAGCCCCGTCCCAGCAGTGGTGCCCCCTGTGAGAGCCTCTGTGAAAATCCTTCATTTTTGCCTCACAATTGTCATGAAGAGAAAAGACCACCGAAAGGTTAAAAACTGTTGAGCCAGTTGGGAAAGAAAGTCTTATGCTTATTCAGTGTGTTCACAGGTGGTGTTTGCAGAACATGCCATGCTGAACTCAAAAGGGGCATGCTGCCTTTTCTGAACAATGGATCTGGACTTTCTCCCTACCTCTGACCTGGCTGGACTGAGCTCTGGGGTGGTTCCCCCCTCCAAGAGAAGACCCCTCTTGCCTGCCTTCAACCACTGCGACAGACAAACAGAGATGCGAATCCCCACATCAAGGAACCAAGGCAAGACAAGTAACCCCCCTGGCATCCTCTTGGCACCCCCTTCCAGAGACTGGGACTGAACAACCCCCCCAGCTCGGGGGAGGTGTGCACGAAGGGGGGAATACTGCCCAGAATAAATGTACCTGTGAGCATTCGGCCATGAAAACAATAGAAATAAGCACCCCTCCTCCTGTTCCTATTCTTTTCCCCTCCATGGAAACCTAATTTCGGCCACCCTTCCCCCAAGGAAAAACAGTATATTTTTGGGGTGCAATCCGACCGTCCTTTGAGATCTCCCTGAGACATGCACCAGTGAGCTTCAACGGCTGGACCCCTGAACAATGACACGTTTTGGTAGCTATACCCTACCTGACCCTTCTTTCCTTCTTCTTCCCTTGTCTTACCCTTTTCTTCCCCAGATTCCCTAACCAACGCATATTCAGCTGTGGTTATTTCAATAAAATTGCATCTTGTTGAATTGTTACTGCAAACCCCCTGTGCCTTGTTGGTTATTTTTGCACCAAAAAATCATTCATCACCCGTTCATTTGGCGGACCTCGACACCCCTGAGCCCGGAGCCTCCCCGGGGCCGAGGGCTCCGTGGGGCTTGGCCAGCATTGTCCGGTCCAGCTCGGGAGGTGCTGGTCCCACCCCTGGCTGCCAGACCAGCAGGATGGATGGGAAGAGCTGCCTGCCATCCCTGCTGCCAAGGCAGAGTGAGAACAAATTTGGATAATAAAAGCTGAAATAAGGAGATGCCTTGGAGAGGGCGCTGGAATAGCACTTTGCGAAGCTTCAATTTAAAGCCTTGTTTCTATAGACAAAGCAGTCGTAAGGGACATTAGCCTAATTTCTGTCAAGAGAACTTGTCAACACTGCAGTATTTAAGATAGACACTAAAGATGTGTTTTATCTCACAGATAGATCACTGGGAAAGGAAGGAGCTGCGCCACACTTGGTTCACAGGAAAATAAATTGATGTTCTCCCTGGGCCTAATTCGTGGATGCTGTTTTATAACACCACATGCACGAGCAGCCTCCCATTTTATCAGTATGCAGCTGAGACTGGTGCCAAATCCGCTAGATAGTGGGGTTAGATACAGGAACCCACCGACACAGAGCTGGGCATTTTCCAGCCACAGAGTATCTGAAACATTGGGCCATGTCCTGAAGGGTCAGGTCCTTCTACTGAAGGTGCTCACCAGCTGAGCCACAGCTAGCGGGGTGGGATTTCAGGGTCAAGGGGAGAAAACTGGTGATAGAAGAAAACTGTCTTGGCTTCTTCAGAACCACCAGCAGGAACTCACCTGCTTGGTTTTTGGAGATGGTCCATGGTGAGTCAATAGAAAGCAAAGAAAAGAGAGGTTGTACCCTGCAGCTTTAGGAGAGCATGCTTGTCCTGGGGTGACATTATAATGTTTGTATTCCCATTCCTCTGTTCTGTGCCTTTAAGATCGGCTCTGAAGAGTGGAAATTTTGTTTGGGTTTCTCTTATCAGGGACACAGAGAGAGTGTACATCAGGCTGTTCTTCTTTCTTCTTGCTTAGCTTGCTGCTTGGCTGGCTTGCTTTTCTGCTCTTGCTTCTGCTTCTGCTCTGCTTTGCCTCTGCTTATTAGTTAGTTTAGCCAAACAGTCCACATTCCTTCCTGGACTGTTTCTCCTCTCCTGTTTCTGTGACCATCTCGAACCTGCTCCGGACTGGGACCCGGGAACACCGAAGGTTCGGCTGCAGCAGCTGCCCCAGTGCCGGAGGGACTGAGAACAGAGCAACCACCCCCGAAAGAGACTTTCTGATTTTGCCATCTTTCTCAAAGCACCGCTTTGAGACATTTTTTGGTTATGGAGACACCGCTGGGATGGTGTCCCTGGTGGTCTAGTGGTTAGGATTCGGCGCTCTCACCGCCGCGGCCCGGGTTCGATTCCCGGTCAGGGAACCAAAAAATGTCATGGTTTGAGCCTGGCACAGAGCCAGTGCCCCCCATGAAAATGCCCTCACCCTGGTGTCTGCTGTGAGATGTGACCAGGAATAAGCAAAACAGGCTTTAGCTTAAACATAAAGAACACTTTATTACCTAAACTACAGGGAAATAGGGAAAAACCATAAGGAAAAGAAAAAAAAAAATTGAAGACCTTACAAAAACCACTTTCCTCCTCCCCACTACCTGACTTTCCCAATCCGATACATTCTCCCAAAACACCCAACTGCCCAGCCTTGGCACCACACTTTAGTATACTCAAACTTCAGTTCATGAAGAGGAAAGGAGTCCTTCTTGTTCCATAGGCTTCCCCTGGAAACACGCTGAAACCTCATGTGCTTCCCTGTCACTTCGGCACCGCCCGGAAAAAAAGTCCTTTTGCCGCTTGTGACATCTTCCTTCCATGCCCAGTGCTCTCACCACCGTGCATGGCCAGAGCTGCTCTTAGGGTTGTCTTTCAAGGATGCCTTGTCTCACTCCAAAAAGGCACAGTCTCTGCTTTGGGACATCTGTCCCCCCCATATTTTCCCAACCCCCTGGGGCCGGGGGGTCCTCATGATGAACCCTCCTGGTTCTGAGCCACTGCTTCCCCCTAAGTGCAGTCTCTGTGTCACAGGAACAACTGAGTCCATGGCCACAAGAAAAGTCCAGCCACAAGGCCACTCCAAATCATCTCTCCCCATTCAATCATCTCCACGTTCTTCGGGCCAGGTCCTTGTCTCATCTCATCTCTTATCTCCCTTCTTATTCAGCTTCGAGGAGGATTAGCATTTTTTGCAAAGGCCCCAATCATGAAAGAAAGGGGTTAAAACTTTCAGTCTCTGTCTGTCCCAGAGCTGCGGCACTCCCACACACGCTGCCGCTCCGGCCGGGCACTCTCCCCCCCCCTTCTCCTCCTGGGCCGGCTGCTATCACATTCGGTGTCGCCGGCTCTCTCTCTCTCTCCCTCCTGGGGCGGGGGGGAATGGCTGCCCGAGGGCTGACTCTCTGGGATCTTTCCACCCTTCCATCCTCGAAGGCCTCCTCAACCCCATCTCTGTCCAGGCCCAGGGCCTACCACGTGGCTGCCCCTCCCCCGCCCAGCAGCAGCGGTCTGGACGGGGGAGAGATCTGACCTCTTCGCCGCGACGTCCCAAGAGAGCCTGCCAGGGGCAGTGCCCTGCTTTTTAACCCCTGTGTATTCTCGGAGGTGTGTCCAAACCCCACTGGCTACACCAGGTGCCAGTCTCAAACTCAAAACCTTCATTGGTTTGACCACAGCTTCCCAGAATTCCCACTTCTTCCTGGTCAAACCACCACACGGTGTCATCGGGTATTGTTCATTTTGTGTGCTGGGGAGAGTGCTGTGTCTGTCAAATAAACAGGTTCTTTCCACCTCTCTCCAAGGAATTTTTTCCCGAACCGGTTGGGGGGAGGGGCCGTATGGGTTTTGCTTTCTGGAGGGGCCCTCCTTTGCAGATTCTTTAACAAATTTGCCCCAAACCATTACATCCCATCATACCCCACTTTGGGGAACTAAAATATTCTCAGGAGTCCGAGTATATTAAGGCTGGCATGGCTCCACATGTCCCACGTGCCAGCCATGGAGCTGGGTTTGAGACATGCCCAAGAGAATGCTGGTGCCATGGCACAAAGGCTTGTCCCAGACTTGCAGCTTCTGCAGTGGAAAGTTGACAATGCCCTTTTATTTGCAGTTGTTACATGGAAATAACAGCCATGTAACCTTGTCCCAGCCTTGGAACAGAAATCAGCTTGCAGAGGAAGCCTGTGGGAGCATGACCCTGAGCTGCAGGCTTGAGGGCAGGAGGGTGGCTCTGCTCTGCCACGGATTCTGCACTTGCAGAAGAACTAAATCACTACAGCAACCAGAAATGTCCCTTGGGAAGGAAATCCTCTCAAAGACAAATCAATAACTCAGTGTAATTTTAGCATGCAGCCAGGAGAATTTACATTGCCAGGAAGGCTGAGAGCTCTGCCACAGAGACAGGAGCACAGCATCATCAAACAGCCCTGCAGCAGACCCAGCACAGAGCTCGGGCTCTTGGTGTTCACTGCCAAGCCACGAGGCTGGGCTCTGCATTTTGGGACCCCACAGACCCAAATCACAGGGACAGCAGCAGGGATGTGGTCCAGCCAAACTCCCTTGGGACAAACCCACCTTTCTCTTTTCTCCTCTGCGGCAGCAAGGCTGCAATCATGGCAGTGCTGGCAAACACTCCAGATCCTCCACTCCAGGGTGAGACACACAAAGCTCAGCTAAACCAGGCTCAGGAGCAGAGGGGGAGTGCTCCAGCCACAGCCTCCACCCCTGGCCAGGGGGTTCCCACCAGCCAAGCCACCCATGAAACAGCACAACAAGGATGTGCTGCAGCCCCCGGTGATTAATGAGACTTCAATTTACATAATTATATTAATGCTAAGTACACTCGGAGCAGTAAGTTCAAGGGAACTGATGACACCGTAGAGGACAGTTCAACACTGAGCAGTAACTCCAGCAAAAAGGGGGGAGAAAAAAAAGCCCCTAATTATTCAGTAGCTCTTCTCCCAGATTCTCAGGGTCAGCTGGGTGGAGAAGGTGGCCTGAATTATATTTTTGTTTCCAGAACATCAACAGAATTGCTAAGTGAGTTCCAGCGGCAGTGTCAGAGCCTGCCCATTGTTACGCATGCCAGTCGTGTCTCCTCCCCGGCTCGCAGGGCCAGGCAGGGCTGGACTGCCATGTCCCTGCCAGCACTGCCACCACCAAGCCCTGCTATCCCGGGGACACAGGACCAGCTCCTGTGCCAGTGTTTGTCCTGGTCCCCAGCACGGACAGACTAACTGCAACAACCAATTCCTCAAAAGCCAGGTGTAGCCTCCATGTCTGAAGGTGCAGGAGCCTGTCCAGGATAAGCCTGAGGAGCAAACAGCCCAGTCCAGCCAGCAGAGGTTTGTGCACACCCAGCCCTCTGCAGAGTGCCTGTTGGCACAGCCACAGCCCTGGCAGATGTGGAGCCTGTGCCAGGGCATGCAGAGATGGGAAGGACTGTGCCCACACACAGAGTTCTTCCCCTGCATGCCCACCTGGAGCCATGGACGCATTCTGGAGCACCCGTGCTGGCCACAGTCCTGTCACTCCTCACAGGTTCCTTTGGTGCCAACAAGCTCTCACACAGATTGTGCCATCAGTGCTGATGTGCTCCAAGAGCCTCAGTCTGCAAATCCAGCTTTACAGCAGTTACCAATGCACACTGGGCTTCTGCATTGCTTCATTGAGACTTGAATCTTTACAGGGGCCTGGAGTGCCAGGACACAGGGAATGGCTTCCACTGCCAGAGGGCAGGGATGGATGGGATATTGGGAATTAGGAATTGTTCCATGGGAGGGTGGGCAGGCCCTGGCACAGGGTGCCCAGAGCAACTGGGGCTGCCCCTGGATCCCTGGCAGTGCCCAGGGCCGGGCTGGACATTGGGGCTTGGAGCAGCCTGGGATGGTGGAAGGTGTCCCTTCCCTGCCATGGCAGGAGATTGGAATTGGATGAGTTCAAGGCTCCCTTCCAACCCAAACCATTCTGGGATCCAATGACTCTGCACCTCTGAAATGCTGAGATCTGCCTGCAGAGCTGCCCCAAGGGCCAAGGTCAGTGCTGGAAGGTAAAGGTGCATTATGACCACCCCACACAAAGCCAGGACAATGACTTGTTTTGCTCCTACAACACACAACACGAAGCTGCCTGAAAAGCCAGGGCAGAAGAACTCTGCAAAGACTACACAAAAGAGGAGACCCCACAAGCCTCATGTGACCCCTGTGTCTGATTGAAAACCAAACCCAAATTAAATGAGCAGTCACAAGTTTGGTGTCTCAGGATTGCACTCAGCTCTCCTGGTGCCTTCCAAGCTCAGCAGCCGCATCCAGCAACAGGGAACATGCAGAAGGCAACTCAGTGATGATTAGGAAGACATATATGAAGTTATCCATCACAGAAAAACCTGTGTGCAGCTACATGTCCTGCAGTACAATCAGAAATCAATAGCAAGATGCAGAAACCCTCAACCACTCAGTAGGATATGAAGAAAAATTGTAATGTTGATTTTAAAAGCACCTCTGTAAAGACAGTTGAGAAGAAGCCAGAGAAACCAAAGTAAAATGCCTGAATTGAAACCTTTTTTTTTCCCTCAGAAAGACATTAATAATGGTTTTTCAATGCAAGAAGAAAAAATGAAACCCACACCAGATTCTCCTGGTAATAACAGCTTTCTGCAAAGCCCAGCTATTAATGTAACAGGGACGTCCATCAATCAAGCAGATTTTGAGAGCTAAAAAAAGAGCATGCAAACATCTGCATTTGGCAACTTAAATTTTGCCCTTAAGCATAAGGAACATAATAAATTATCAGGAGGTTGGGCTTGAACTTGTTTTCCTCCATCCTGGACCTAAATGATGAGGATAAGAATGAAGGTACACAAACATGCTGCTGCTGAGATTTGTCATGACAAAAAATGGGTGAAAGGAGCATGATTTCATTTGCTTTTTCATTTGAAAACACTGGTGCAAGAGGACACCAAGCAGGGGTGTAGCATCTCCCTGTGTGCAGTTCAGGGAGCTCCTGTGAACCCTTTTCCACCTCCAGCCTCCTCAGCACATCCAAGACTGCTGGGGTGGTCCCACAGTGGAGTGACAAATGTGCCAGTGTGCTCCAAGGTGCCCATGGCTCCCTCCTTGCCCAGCTCCTTCCCTGCTCCCCGTGGAGCTGTGGTGATTTTGGCAGCTCCTCAGTCCCTCAGTGTTCTCTTCAACCATCACATCACACTTGGGGTCCATCCACGCAGCCAAGCACTGCCTGGCGTGTCCCAGCAACCCCAGAAAAGCTGAATTGGCACCAGGGGAATGGCTGCAGAAAGCAGCTGGGGTGTCCCCACTCCTCCAGTGTCTCCCCCCTTGTAAAACACAGCAGGTCAGAGCAAGTGCTGGAGATAATGAACACAATTTACGGATTCCAGCACAGGAGGCTGCAGGCATGGCTGCAACTAAGTCTTAATAAATTCTGAAGAGTGACACCATAAAATGGCATTATGGAAGGCTGTATTTATTGTCTCCCCATGCTTCCGTCTCCAAGGTGCCACGTTACACTTAATAACAGTTTTCTCTCCAGCTGCCAGTGTTGCAAACCCTGACAAGCTAATGGTCGGGCCAGCCCTCCCCAAACACACACATCTCACCCAGTACACAGCTTCCATGGCAGGAACAGGCAAAAAGGATTAAACCAGTGCTGCCCAGCTGGTGCCCAGCCTGTCCCCTCCATGCTGGCTCTGCAGGGCTCCCTGCCATGCAGCAGGACAGGAGTTTTGCCCCTGGAAGTGATGCAGAGGAGGAGCAGCTGCTGAAGGGGGGTACCTGCATGCCCAGTGTCCTGCTGGGACAGGAGCATCCCTGCCCTGCCCTGCTGGGAACACCAAGGCCCTGCCAGCAGAGCAGCCCCACCTGAAACTGCTGCCTGCTGTCACAGCAATCTCTGGGCAAGGCACCAGCACAGCCCTGGGGGGAAGGATGGGGAACCACGGATCCTCAAGGAGAACCACGGAGAAGAAGAGATCCTTATGGAGGACCATGGCGAATCAGAGATCCTCAAGGAGGACCATGGAGAACCAGAGGTCCTCATGGAGAACCATGATGAACCAGAGATCCTCATGGAAAACCAGAGGTCCTCATGGAAGACCAGGGAGAACCAGAGGACCCCTGGTTCCTCATGCCAGAAGGACAGGAAACCTCACTATTCAGCATTCCCAGCTCCACTTCCACTGCAGTGTGCACTTGCATGGTTCCATATTTAGCTTTTGGATCATGGATACAATTTTTCTGGAGCATAATCTTCACTGAGCTTCTTGTTCTCCCTGCTGGTGTAGTGTTCAAAGCCTGCAAGAAAATCACTTTGAGCTTCAGGCAGAGCCTTGGGTGCGGAAGGAGACTTGACAAGTATAAAGATGCTGCTGTTCCATCCCTGCCTGCATTGCCTGCACTGCAGAAGGCACAAAAAAAATCATGTGAACCATCTTTAGTTCTCTTCAGAATACAAAAAGGTAACAAAAATGCTCAAACTCACATATATCAGTTTATCAAGTACAGCAAACAGTACAAACAGGAGTGCAGGTGTGTTTGGCCTGAGAACACTCGCAGCGGATGGAGATGAGTGTGAACATCTCCTCACCCAGTGTCCCCCCCTCTGGCCTCCGTGTCCCTCCCCTCTTGCCAGCTGACAGCGACCAGCTCTCCTCAGCAGCCTGGCTCTGCTCCTCCTCCAGGACAAGTCCTTTCCCCTTCAGAAAGCAAACCAAAGGTTCAGAGAGCATCTGGAGAGATCAGTGTGTGGAAGGATGATGAAACAGGAGTCAAGTGAAAGCCCCTTGTCTTCCCTTCCAGCAAAGGCTTTGCCCTCATGGACCCCCTTCCCTGCAGCCTGTGGCTCCTGGCTCCAGCCCTCTGGACCCACAGCTCCCCAGCAGCTCAGACATTTCCTGCTGCCTCTTTTCAGAGAAGGCCTTTCTGTGCTTGCTCCGCTCAGACTGCAGCTGATGTTAGTGGGGGAGCAGTCAGCACCACCACCAGGGCTTGCAGCTCTCTGTGAAGCCCCCGTGAGATTTTCTGTCTTAAAAAAGGCACTGCCAGAGAGTCCCTGATAGCTGAGCCTGGAAACACCTCTGGGATCAACCCCTTCTCAAGCAGTGTCCCCTCCAGCCCTAGGCCTGTGCTCAGGTGGGTCTGGGATGTCCCAGGACTCCAACACCTCTCTTGTGGAGCTGGCCTGCTCCAGCCACCCTGCAGTAACCAGATTTTTCTGTGTTTAAGCAGTGTTTTCTGTATGTTTTGCCGTGGAGGTGTCTTGGAATGGCAGCACAGCCAGTGGGACAGCAGCCACTCCTCCAGCATTCCCTCAGACAGCCCATAAATACCTGCACTCCACCTGCAAAACCCATCACCATGTGCAACCCCCTTACAGCTCCAGCTAGTCCAGATACAGCCAGGGGTAACAATTTTTTGTGTATTATCTGGTGAAGAACAGACAGATAACTGTAATTAGTAGCACCCTGGTTAGGTGAAATGATAGTGTAATTAATGAAGATCAGGTGGGCTTTGTTTCAGATAAGGAAAGTAACAGATTCTATCAAAATGTAAATGCAGCTTAAAATCCTGCCTCAGTGATCACTTAGAGGTGCTTTTAGAAACACCACCAGCCTGAGATGCAGAGGTTTCGCTTGGGCTGAATGACACATCCTAAAAATAAACCCTGGTCCACGGCTAACATGTAAATTTTTGATTAGATCAATTTATTCACACCCCGCAGTGATGGGGGAGACTTGCAGCTCCCTGTTCCTCCTCTGGCTTTGCAGGATCACTGGCACATTCCTGTTACTGCTGCTTGCAAGGACTCTGCAACCCCGGGAGCTCTCCAGCAGCAGAGCAGCAGCAATTCCAAGTGACAGGCTGCACACATTAATTCTGTATTCACATAACATCCTGTTGCAAGTGAATGACCCAAGCAAAACTTCCTGCAGTCTGAAGGATCAGGCAGAAAAATCAGGAGAGAGGAGACTGAGTCTTTTGAATCAGAAATGTTGTCCCTCATTAGAATTTCCAACACCACCACCCTTACTCCTTCCAAAATGTAAACACATAATAAAAATTAAACAATAATCTGGCATGGAAGAGTTCTTCCAATCAATGGGAATTAGTTCTACAAAACATCAGGACAGACACAAGGAGATTACGTTTCCTTCCCCAGCTTTTGCTGGTAAAACAGGGCTGGAAAAAACGAGCCATATTTATTTTTTAACTAGGAAGTTTCCTCAGGATGCCAAAGGAAGTAGCTTCAGTAAAGCAGAGCCATTTGTCTCAGTGTGCATTCAAGTAAGAACAAATGCAAAACCAGCTTCTAGACCTCAAGGAGCATCAAATAGCTTTTTAATTTATGTCCCAAATTCCCTGCAGATTCTGAAATGAGCAGAGGGCAGGGTTCTGAGAAAATGCCTCGCTCAGTCAAGACAGCTGGATGGATATTCTGAGTTTTCCTCAGAGGAGAAGGTGCTTTTGCACCAGAATGGAGCAGGCACAGCACGTGGCTCTGGAAACATCTGTGGAAAAAGCAAACCTGTTGCTTGTGTGACCCTATAAATAAATGTATGGAAAACTGAATAACTTGGGAAAGAAAAATGAGGAAAAAAAAGAAACTGGAGCCCCATCTGAGCAAGAGGACAATTTGCAGGCAAGAGCTGTGAAGGAGCAAGTGAAATATTCCTCACAGGAGCCATCTGACTGTGCTGACTGCCTGAAAACCCTCTGACCTTGTCCTTGCCCACCCAGAATCAGTTCTGTGGAAGTTTCAGTAAGTCAGGCCTTAACCCACAGGGGAAACTGCAGGGAGGAAGGGCCTGAGCAAGACCATGGAAAATGCTCCCTAATTATGGAAAAAGATAAGGCTGCAAAACTATAGTTAAGGGATGTACATGATCCAGACTGAACGACAAGGACAAACCAGGGATTAGCCCCTAGAGCCAAGTTCTTTTGTAATAAATGCCACACACATCCTAGGGCCCAAATCCAGCATCTCCTGGAGCATATGGCCACAAGTACCCTGGGAAAAGGGCTCAGAAATGGTCATCCTGGCCACAGGCTCAGGCACTTGTGCTCCAGCAAACCTTCAGTCAGGGCAGGGTCTGGGTACAGAGCCAGCAATGCCAAAGGGACAGATGTGGAAGGAGTTGGAAAGATGGTGCATCCCCTCAGGGCTGGGGCTGCCTCCTTCACCACCAGCAAATGACAGCAAACACAGGAGAATGGGCTGAATACACGATGTCTGCAAGATATCTATAGGTCAGTGTTTAATTTATGAAATTATGAAATAAAGTTGACAAATTTAGGAAAAAAAAAATCTCTGCAGAAATGCCTGACCCCCAGAGCTGCCAGCCTCTCCCAGAGTGTGGGTCAGTCACATCCTGCAGCAAACACTGCAGTGCCTGCAGTGCCTGTCCCACACCAGATCACACATTTGAAGCCTGAGGGAGTTGCTGTGATTATGTTTGGTCAAACCTTCAGAACTGTTTCAGTGACCCTGGGACCCAAGTCCCATGTTTTGAAAGCATATTCCCCCAGAAATTTCCCATTTCCAAAGGAAAATGTTGGAGCTGTGGGCCTGCTGTGGCTTGCTGGCTTTGGAAGGAGGAGGGATGCTAGTCAAACTGGAAATTCAAGATAACCAAGGCTGGAGGCACTGCCAACACATTTCAGAGGAGGGAAAACGTTTTTCTTCCAAAGTACTGTTACAAGCTTGAAATAAATGTGCAGACTGTTAGATAAAGACAGAGATAAAAATAGGCCTGTTATTAAATACCTCTTCTTTAATGAGGTTCATCCTTCTAAACAGCCACTCAAAGGTTATTGGAGCTATTGCAGAAAATCCAGCCTGCTTGTACATAAAAACCAGAGCAAGATATTCCTCATCACCCAGCACACATTTAAGCACCTCTCAGCAGCTCACAGGCTCACAGCATCCCCAGCTTGGCAGGGAGGAGATAAAAGCAAGGAATGAGAGATGTCTTCCCTGGGAAACAGTCTCTCTTCTTTCAAAGCACTTTTCTCCCACCAAACAATGTACATTTAACCACGGGAATGGCTCCCACTGCTGATGTCTGCTGCTATTACACCACCAGCAGCCTGAGCATCATTAAAGTGAAGTTTGAAATTATTCTGAAAGCTGCAGCTTAACCTCTCCCTGTTGCACTAAAACCACTGCTTGACTCTCAGCACCTCATTCCCTGGTTTGTGGCCACTCCTGACCACCTGGAATACCCTGCAGGGCTCAAAACTCCACAAACAACTAGCAGGAGTCATGGCTTGGCTCATGAAAATGCAGCACTGCACCCTTGTTTTGGTAGTGCCCACAGCCTAGTCCATGGCTGTGTGTTAGAGAAGCTCAGATTTTATTCTGGCTGCTCAGAAGCACAGTTAGTTTTTGGCAGAAGGAGCATCACTGCAAAAGTCTTTTGTAACCAGTTTGAAACCAGTAACATCATGGCCAGTAAGAAACAGGACTGACCTGACACACCAAAAACCCACCCCAAGCCCAGTCTGCTCCTAAACCTGAGCAAGCATTGTAGGGCTCTTTCTCACCACATCAGTGCTGCCAGGACACTGCCACTTCTGGAAACGACAGAAGAGAAGTTTTACCTGCATTTGGGGAGCAAAAGATGGCTCCCAATTCATGGAATTGGGGGTACCAATTCTGTACAGAAATGCTGAAACCAAGCTGCAGGACAGGACACACTCGTGCTGTCTCCCTGACCAGAGCTGTCATCCTTCAAACACATCCTCCTGCTGGAGCAGAGGGCTGGGAACCCCTGTCTGATCACTGTCCCAGCATCTCCTGAGCCCCAATCCTGTCCTTTCACCAACAGCTGGAGGGAAACACCACTGTCCCTCTTACTCAGACCAGGATCAGGGCATGGAGGGTGTGCTTGGTGAGCCCCATCTGCCTGGCACTGCCCCACATGCCAGGCAGGAGCAGCACCTGGAGCTTAGCCCTGGCACTTCTGCCAAAGACTTGGAATTAGGCACAAGTGTTAGGGATACTGTGCCTCCTGTGATGTGAAGATGAGGGGCAAAGGGAAGCTCACAAAGGTAGGAAGCTAAGAGAGGAGCCCATGAAGGCAGCTGACAATAAAAAGGACAGCCATGAGATACATTTAGGAGATGAAAAGCCTCAGCTCTGCAGAGGGATCTGGCCAGCCTGGAGCCATCCATGGGCCCAGGACAGCTGGATGAGGTTCACCAAGGCCAGGGGCTGGGTCCTGTCCTGGGCTCGCAACCACCCCAAATCTCTGGCTGTGCCCTGCCCCTGATCCCCACAGCCTGTCCTCTTTCCTTCATCCCTGCATTGCCAGGGACTTTGTGGGTTTAAGGGAGCTCTGCTCTGGGGATGGAGGGAGGTGCAGGTGCCACCACTGGAGTGGGAGCCAGAACTCACCAGGTTTGTGTCCTTTGGGGGTCAGGAACTGGTGAGACTCAGAGGCACAGAAAGTTTCTCTTCATGGCCAACAGACCACAGTTGAACAGGACACAATTTAATAACAATCACGCTCTTCCCTGAGCTATGTGCAATGCCCCAGCAGTGTCTGACATGTCCACCATTGATAAGTGATTTCCATACTGAAATTAATTTTAGAAAAATGTGGTTCTGTGATAGATATAAACACAGTGAAGTTCTTGTCTCAGGATGCCCATCCTGGACTGGGGGCAAAACAGCCTGAACAATTCCTGATTTGCAAAGCTGTCAGTGGTGGATGGGGAATGGGGTCAGGCTGCTTTTGGTGTTGAGGAAATGCTGAAACCAGCCTGAATTATTTCATCTCCCTAAATTTCATCTGTCCTCGCTGATCTCCCCTCTTTCCCCTTCCACCCCATTGGCTTTTGTCTCCCACCAGGTCCCCCTGTGAAGAGCCTGGCTCTGTGTTCTCCATCCCCTCCTCGCTGGCACTGCCAGGCTGGGATGAGGAGCCCCTTGGCCTTCCCTGCTCTGGGCTGGACAAGCCCAGCTCCCTCAGCCTCTGCTCACAGCGCAAGGGCTCCAGCCCCATCTTGGAGGCCCTTCCCAGACCCTGCTCCAGCTGCCAGACATCTTTCCTGCCCTGGGAACCAAACCAGACCCCAGTGACCTGGATAATCCCCATCCTTGATGTCCTGGTCACACAGCCCTGGCCCCTTGTCCCCGTGTCAAGTTTTGGAGTTGATCTTGTGGAACATCCTTGGGAGGAACTGCAGCTCCAGGTGGGCCGGGGGGATCCCGGGGTACAGTGACCCTGCTGGGCATGAACAGCATTGGACTTCTGGGGAGAAACTATGAGGGGGGGGCTGGGGAAGAGTGGCCAACCCTGTGGAGAGTTTTAATGTGGAGAGCTTTATTAATAGTTGGTTAGCTGAGAAAGGCCATGCTGACATATTGCCACTGGTCAAGCTGAGAAATCAGCAGTCAGCAAGCTGAAAGGAGATGTCAGCAGCTTGCAATCAGTGGCCTTGCTGCAACATGGAGAAAGGGAGTAGAGATTAGTCCTGAATATCTCCTAAGAATATGTAGAAAGTATCAAAAGTAGGACCATAGGAATGTAAAAGTAGGTGTAACTGCTGATATGTAACTAACCAATCCTGAGCTCAACTTTTGCAATATGCATGAAGTTAATTACGAACTGTATTTAACCCGCTGTGCTGATCAATAAAATTGGGCCTGTGATGATCAAACTGATGTCCTGGTCTCCTTCCGTCGACAAATGGTGGAGAATGCGGGCAACGCTGCGGGCAACGATGCGGCAACGTTGAATCCCTGTCCTTTTTTCTCGGATTACAAAGAAAAAAGGGAACTCGCCACGGTCCGGAAGTTGGGTGAGAGTCCTAGCAGCGGGACGGTGCCGGATTATTTATAAAAAGCACCCTTGAGGATCGCTCAAGTCTCTACGTGCCGCCGAAGTCTGGAAGCTGCTAAACAGTGCGCACTGAATAGGTAAGGATAGGCAAGCGGCATATGATTTATTCTCTTCATATTTAGAAAAGCGAGGGGTAAAAGAGATAGATTTAAAAAAGGAATTACCGGGGTTGTTAGCTTATGGTCATTCTATAGGTATGTTTACTAACCCACATACAGTACATGAGCTTTCAGAGTGGAAAAATTTTGGAGAGGTGTTAATGGACTCTGTGTTAGATGGGGATAAATCAGCTAAAAAGTTCGGGAAATTATGGCGGGTAGTGTATAATGCATTGCTTCAGCAGGTCTCTGAGAGAAAGGCAGCAGAAAGGGCTACAGAAGCTCATAAGAGGAATATAGGATATGGTCGTGAGGATGACCCTTTAGCACCTTCTGTAACTAAGATACTTATGCCTAAAAATCCCCAGCATAGTGGTGTTGAGGACATGCGTTTAGAAAGTGCGGAACCGTCTGCCCCTCCCTTGCCTGAGGGGGAAGGCGAGCCGGGTGGGAGAGGTAAAAGCAAGCCAGCTTTGCCTCCACTGCCGGCTTCAGGCGGGTCGGATGGTGGGGGGGGCAAGCCAGCTTCGCCTCCGCCGCCGGCTTTGCCTCCGCCGCTACCCCCGAGCAGGCCGGCTCCGGTTACAGCTCCAGCGGGGGGGCCCCTTCCCCCTCGCGAGCCGGCTCTGCCTGAGCAAACTCCGGTTTCAGCTTCGGCGGGAGGGGGGCTCCTTCCCCCGCGCGCGCCGGCTTTGCCTGAGCAAACTCCGGTTGCAGCTGCGGGGGGGCCGCTTCCCCCGCGTGAGCCGGCTTCTTTCGGGCCGGCCCCGGCTTCACAGACAGCTCCAGCGGGGGGGTCGCTTCCCCCGCGGGAGCCAGCCTCTGCTTTACTACCTTCCCAATGCGAAAATTCGGCGCCTGCACTAAAATGCCAGCAGCATAGCACCTCCAAAGAGCCAGCTCCCATCCCAGGGGCACACCGTGATCTATGGGGGGAAATGGCTAAACAAAGGAGGGAGGCTTGGTCTGCTTTGGCAAAAGAGGCGATGCAAATAGGAGATGGTGAGGCCGTACAAATAGCTTCTAGTCTTGCATGTCCTGTTATTTATACACCACAATATGATGCACAGGGGAATTTTATGCATAATGTGGCAGCATATTCTGCCTTAGATTGGAAGTTGTTAGCTCAGCTACGTTCTACAGTTAGTCAGTTTGGTGTAAAAAGTGAACCTGTTAAGCAAATGTTAGATTATATCTTTAACACTCAGATTTTATGCCCAAATGATTTAAAAGGGATAGTGCGTTTAATATTTACTCAGCATCAACAATTATTGTTTAATGCACATTGGCAAGCATTAGTAAATGAGTCAGTTGCTGTACAACGGGCTCCGGGAGATCCATTGCATGGAGTGACAGTGGATGAACTTATGGGATTAGGAGCATTTCTGCGTACAGAGGCACAGATGATATTGGGACCAGATAAGCTTAGAGAGACTATGAGATTGGTGCGTACAGCGATAGATATGGTTAAAGAGCCAGGGGGATTACCAATTTATATGGGTATTAAGCAAGGCCGAGAAGAATCATTTGGAAATTTTATCGATAGGGCGGCTGCTGCTATAGATCGGGCCGGTGTGGCAGACTTTCTTAAGGGAGCGATATTGAAGCAGTGTATCCTTCAAAATAGTAATCCAGCAACCCAAAGGGTATTATCTGCTTTGGGAGCAAATTGGACCATTGAGGAAGCATTAGAGCGAATGGCATTAATGCCAACTGCTTCACAGGCATTTCTAGTAGATGCTATAAAGGAGTTAGGATTGGGGTTACAAAAGCAGGCAGAGTCTACTCAGAATCAGGTGTTAGCTGCTCAGAATCAGGTGTTAGCTGCTCTTGCTCCTCTCCGAAGTGGCTCACTGCCGATCCAGCTCCCACAACACCACAGCTGGTAGACGGCGGTGGGGAAACTGTCAGCAGAGCGCGTTTCATGGGGGCCGCGCCCAGACACAAGTAGCTGCCGTGACATCAGAGGCACCAGCACCAGCTGCCGCGACATCGCAGCTACCTCCTGTCTGCAACCCGCAACAACAGGGAGCAAATACCAACTGGAGTAAAGGGTCCTCTTATATTAAATGGACAAACATGTGGAACATTATTATTAGGACGCTCTTCTACAACTATGTTGGGATTATTTGTTTTACCTGGAGTTATTGATGCAGACTTTACAGGGGGGATACAAATCATGGCTTACACCCTCTATCCTCCAATTAAAATTACAAAAGGACAACTTATTGCACAATTGATACCACTATCACAAATGACCTCTGGAATACAACCATTTACTGAACAAGCACGGGATGAAAAAGGTTTTGGCTCCACTGGTGTTACACTTTTAACTGTGGATTTACAAAACAGACCAAAGCAAAAGGTCACAGTTACTTATGGGCATGAAAGCATAACCCTTTATGGATTATTGGATACAGGAGCAGATACCAGCATTATTTCTCCAGAGGCATGGCCACAGCATTGGCCTATATTCCCATCAGCAAACATGCTCACCGGAGTAGGAGGATTTACATTGGCAAGCAGGTCACCTTCTTTGTCTGTGTCCATTGAGGACCAACAAATATCTGCTGTGTTTTCAATTGTGCAACTGCCTCCTACAGTCTCCTGCCTAATTGGAAGGGACATTTTAACACAACTGGGAGTGTTGTTAACTAATCAGCACCCTTTGGGGTAATTGCCATTGCTTGGACTTTCCCCATTCCACTCAGCTGGAAAACAGATACACCGGTGATGGTTAAGCAATGGCCTCTAAAAAGGGGATAGCCTTATGCATGCTCATGATCTTGTTTGCACAGCAACAACCATTTTCCTCTTTGCAGATTGACATTATTAGAAATACCCTTGCTTCACATTCACTTGATATTGCTTCAGAGAAAATTCAAACTACAAAGCCTTGGAAATATTTGGGATGGACTTTGATGGATCAAAAAGTGATACCTCAAAAATTGGAGTTACAACTGGACATTAAGACTCTACATGATGCACAGAAATTACTGGGGGACTTACAATGGCTAAAGCCTATTGTGGGAATACCGAATCATTTGTTAGAAACCCTGCGGCCTTTATTAAAGGGTGTTGACCCTACTACTCCTGTATGCCTGACACAGGAGCATCGTCTTGCCTTGCAACAAATCAGTGACTGTGTACAACAGGGGTACGTGTCTCGTCGACAACTCGACCACCCTATTGACCTTACTGTCTGGAATAGCCCTTGCCACCTGCTTGGTGCTCTCTCTCAACAACAGAAGAAAACGGGGGAGATACAGGTGTTGGAATGGTTGTCTCCACCATTACAGCATAAGAAAACAATATGTTCAAAAATTGAACAATTGGCTGCATTAATGAAAAAAGGACGTCTCAGAACTCTTGAAGTGGATGGTAGAGAACCTGCTACCATTAGACTGCCTATGGAAAAAGAAACCTTGGACTGGTACCTGATTAACTCAAAGGATTTACAGGAAGCATTATTGACATCATCTGCAAAAGTGGATACCAGCAAATTAGTGCCTAGAGTTTTGCAATGGATGACAGAATGGAACTGGATTACTCGACCCTTGAGAGAAGAATGCCCTATAGAAGGAGCTATTACAGCCTTTACAGATGCAGGAAAGAAGTCAAGGCGTACTGCTGTCACTTGGCAAGAAAAAGGACAATGGAAACATCAAATCATCACAGCAGACCCTGCGGATAGTTTACAAACGTTGGAATTGTTGGCAGTAGTATGGGCAGTATCCAACTTACAGGAACCTTTAAATGTGGTTACAGACTCTATGTATGTTGCAGGAGTAGCCAAACGAATAGAGGAAGCAGCAATTAAGGAAGTGAATAATAAACGATTGTATGAGTTGTTGGTACAATTAAGGAAAGCTCTACGGGAAAGAAATGCAGCGTATTCTGTGCTTTGCACTCTCCTCCTGAGGAATTGGACCTTTTTGGCAGTACAAACGCCAGTTTGTCTAACACTACAGCTGGTGGATGGTTTAGCTTTAAGTCTTCAAACCGACCAAAAGAAATATGGGCCACCCTAGATTCATTCCTGAATGTGAGTGAAATCTCTCCGCAGCATTACAGTAAATGTAACAGTACCAAAATCACTGCACCAATGAAATTACCCACGGGAATATTTTTAATTTGCGGAGACAGGGCGTGGAATGGCATACCAGCTAGACCACAGGGGTGGACCCTGTTATTTGGGTAAACTGTCATTGTTTCATCCTAATGTGTCCTTGCTAATGCAGCTGAGTCAAAATTCAAACAGAAAGAGACGTAGCATACATGACTTAGACTGCAGCTCGATAGGAGATCCACAATTTTGGGGCACATTCAAACAAGTGGTTGTTTCAACTATCTTGCCGGGAGGATCTGCCAATAAGGCTATGAATTTAGCAAAGCAATTAGGGTGCTGGGCAAAGAGTGAACTGAACAAGACATCACAAATCCTAGACATGCTAACCACAGATATGCAGAGTGTTAACCATGCTGTTTTGCAAAATAGAGCTGCCATAGATTTTTTGCTTTTAGCACAAGGACATGGATGTGAAGAATTTGAGGGAATGTGTTGCATGAAACTGTCTGACCATTCGGTGTCCATTCACAGTAAGATAAAAGAACTACAACAGGGACTTCACAATCTGAAGGAAGAAGAAGGTTTAGGAATCGACGAATGGCTTAAAAGCTTAGGACTTGGACCGTGGCTAAGAAACCTTGTGATCTATGCTATAGGACTGCTGGGTGTAATTTTACTGTTTTTGCTGATTTTGCCTTGTGTTTTTAATTGCATTCAAAACATGGTCAGCCGTACAATAGCAAAAACCTGGCAAGCTAATTTCCTTGCACAAGAAGAAAACGGGGGAAATGTGGAGAGTTTTAATGTGGAGAGCTTTATTAATAGTTGGTTAGCTGAGAAAGGCCATGCTGACATATTGCCACTGGTCAAGCTGAGAAATCAGCAGTCAGCAAGCTGAAAGGAGATGTCAGCAGCTTGCAATCAGTGGCCTTGCTGCAACATGGAGAAAGGGAGTAGAGATTAGTCCTGAATATCTCCTAAGAATATGTAGAAAGTATCAAAAGTAGGACCATAGGAATGTAAAAGTAGGTGTAACTGCTGATATGTAACTAACCAATCCTGAGCTCAACTTTTGCAATATGCATGAAGTTAATTACGAACTGTATTTAACCCGCTGTGCTGATCAATAAAATTGGGCCTGTGATGATCAAACTGATGTCCTGGTCTCCTTCCGTCGACACAACCCAGTGATCTCACACAGCCCTCCTCTGATGTCACAGCCTGCTCAGTAATGTCACAGCCTGTTCTGGGAGTCTCAGCTGATGTCAGCCTGCTTTGTGATGTCACACAGCTGCACTGTGATGTCACATCCCACTCCCTGATGTCATGGCCCACTCTGTGATGTCACTCTGCCACCCTCTATGATGTCAGAATCTCCCCTGTGATGTCACAGCCTGCTCTGTAATATCACAACTTACCCTGTGATGTCACAGCCCACCCTGTAATGTCACACAGCTGTCCTGTGGTGTTGAAGTCTGAGCTCTGATGTCACAGCTGGCTCTGTTATGTCACACAGTCCCATCTATTATCTTACCTGATCAATGACCCCACAAAACCTACTCTATGATGTCATAACCCACTCTGTGACCTCACTCAACCCATTCTGTGATGTCACACAGCCCCTTGCTGGCATCACAGCTGCTCTGTGCCTGTCTCATCACAGCCACAGTGGTGCCTCAATGACACAGCCCCTCTGCGACACCACAGCCGTTCCCTGAGGTCTCCGTCCACTCTCTGGGACATCCCCTGGTGTCACCTTTGGGGCAGGGGGGACAGGTGGCCTCCAGGCACATTTGGGCCCCTGTGCCTGCAGCCCCCAGGACTGGAGGTGCCCAGCATCTCCAACAGACTGCAGAACCTCCGAGCCACCCCCGACAGCCAGAAGTGTCTGTCCTGGTCCCAGCCGAGCTGGCTCCGCTTGGAATCCCGGCCAGAGCGCGGCTGTGGAGCCTCCGCCAGGCTCAGCGGGGCGGGGACCCCCGGGAGCCCCCAGACCCACCTGACCCGCGGTTGCCTGCGGCAGCCCCAGGGCTATGCTTGTTCCTGTGTCACTGTCCTCTGGATGCCAGCAGCACCCCCAGGGCTGTGCCGGTGTCCGTGTCACTGTCCCCCGGGTGCCCGCGGCAGCTCCAGGGCTGTGCCTGTGTCTGTGTCACTGTCCCCCAGTTGCCAGGGCTGCACTTCCCTCCCGGGGATGGAGCTCTGCGCTGTCCTGGCCCCCCAAACCTTCGGGGCTGCTGTGGGAGTCTCACCTGGACGCAGACCCTCAGCAGGGCCCCTCTGTGCCCACCCCTGTGCCCATCCCTCACCACGGTGTCCCCAAGCCCTGCAGGTCCCACGGTGCCCAGGGGGTGGGATGGGGACCTGCCCCTCCTGGGGGGATTCTGTCCCCTTCCTTCCCCTGTCACCTCCAGTCAGGGCTGCTCAGGGGGTCCCGGCTCTGGCCCCGGGAGCCAGGCAGGGGCCACCTCCCTGCGGAAGGAGTACTGAGCATCTGCCCTCAGCTGGCGGTGGTCATGGAAGAGAGCCATGGCAGAATGAGCCTCCCGCAGCCGGGGAACTCCCCCTCCTGAGGCTGGCCAGGGGGCAGCCCCACGTTCCCCCAAGCCCTGCTCAGGCCAGGCTGCTCTGGGCTCTGCCCCACGGCCTTAGCCCCTGGCAAGGGCACAACAGCAGCTCAGCCGCAGCTCCCAGAGGACTCAGCCCCACCATGGGGCCATTGTGGTACTCTGCACAGTCCCATGGTCTCAGAGCATTGGGGAGTAGGACAGTCGGGACAGATGGAGACGAAAGATTTCTGGAGCCAGGTCGTGGAACTTGCGGTTTATTGCAGAGGGTCTGGGTGCCGGGGCCACACTTGCAGCTGCCAGCCACAGCTCAGAGCAGGCCTGAGAGAAGAGAGGGGTAGAGAGAATGACAGGGTAAGAGAGTAAAAGGGTAAGAGAGTAAAAGGGTGAGAAAGCAAAAGCATAAGAGAGTGAGGTTCCCATTACAATACAATAAATCTTCTTCTGTGTTGAATATTCTATTTCTCACTAACCAATCTAGTACAATATGCAAATCCTATACCACTTACATACAGCCTATAAGAATCATTACATTACCATACTGTGTTACATTTTAAACCTTAAAATCTCCTCTTTGGGCCCCTTCTGCCAAGCTAGTAGGGTGTCCTCTGACCCTTGGACCTGACTGCAAGCAGAGGGTATTGTTTCATCAAAAGGGGATTACCTTCAGTCTGGCCACACTATTGCTTCCAGGTTTTTAGTAACTAAAGTATCTCAAAGCCGGCTTTCATGTTGATCTCTCTTATAGTTTCTATATTCGCAAAATCTTTTGCCAGACAATCATATTTATAAGTCATTCCTGTTTCATCTTCCCCAACACCATGGAACCAAGAAAACCATTTTGACACTGCAAGGCCTCATGGAAGCAAGGGGCTGTTGTGCCAAAGGGGACCCAGAGAGACCAGTGTGATATCACTGGACTTGCAGAAACAAAGATCTGTTGTGATACTACCGGGCCCCATGGAACCAAGGGGCAATTGTGATGCTGCAGGGCCCCAAGGATCCAAGAACATGGGAAAGTTCTGGTTGGCTTGGCTTGACTGGTCCAATTGACCTTGGCACGTTGAGGGTTGCTTCTCATCTGCCCCTAAAACCCTGGACTTCTGTGCTTTCTTCCTGTGGGAAAGAACTCTCCTCTTCCTCCAGAGGTTCATGGCTGAAATTGGGATTCTATGTCCAAATTCAATTATATCGAAGGATGATTCCTGTATGAAGCCTGCCAGAACAGACAGCTCTGGATGGTTTTGGCATCTTGGGGGCCACCTCTCATCTGCCTTCAAAACACTACGGGGCCAAGCTTTTTGTTCCATGGAAAAATCATCTTTCAAGTGCAGGTGTCCATAGCAAAAATTGGGAATCCGCCTCCAAAATTCTTTATATCAAAGGACAGCTTCCAGACAAAAGATGCCAGGACTGTCTAGGTTCCCTTGGCTTCCTGAGGGCCAGCTCTCATCTGCCTGTGAAACACTGGGGCTCTGTACTTTCCTTCCTATGGAAAAGAACTGTCCTTCTCATCCAGGTGCCCATGGACAAAACTGGGATTTGGCCTCCCAAACTCCATCTACCCAAGCACTGCTCCCAGACAAAAGTTGCCAAGACACACAGGTCTGGCTGGCCTTGGCCTCCTTGGGGCTGCCTCCAATCAGCCTTTGAAACACTGGGGCTCTGCCCTTTCCTTCCTGTGGAGAAGAACTGTCATTCTGGTCCAGGCACTCATGGCTGAAATGAAATTCCACCTCCAAAACTCCACAAATATCCAAGGGTTGCTTTCAGACAAAAGCCGCAAGGACAGACAGGCCTGGCTTACCTTGGCCTCTGGTGACTGCCTCTGATCTGTCTTCAAAACCCTGGGGCTCTGTGGTTTCCTTCCTGAAGAAAAGAACCGTCCTTCTTGTCCAGACACCCATGGCCTCAAGCACATGAGCACTGTACAGGGACAGAGGAGCTCTGTGCTCAGTGGGGTGGGGAGTGAGGGGAGCAGAGGAGAGCCCTGGGAGGGATTGAAGGGTGGTTTCAGTGATAGTGGATCCTTTTGACATGGTAGAGAACAACCACAGAAAGAAAAAAATCAAAGCTAAAGGCACATGTGGAAGGCTCAGTTTAGGAACAAAGAGAACAGACGTTCTCTGCCAGGGCAGAGCTGTGGTGCAACACATCTCCCAGAAGGAGCCTGGAGCAGCCCAAGGCTCTGTGTGGGCAGGCAGGGGCAGGCAGGAGGCAGAGCTGTCAGCAAAGGAAGGGCCCAGCCAGGTGGGGCAGCCGGGGGATGCCGACAGCCTGCAGGGACAGAGGCGCAGGGCAGGGACACCGTGGGACAGCCTGGGCTGCACAGGGCACAGGGATGGGCAGCAGCTGCAAGACAGCCCTGCCAGAGCCACCTTGGGCAGCACTTTGGCCATGGCTGCTGGGCCTGGGCCTGAGGCAGGAGCAGGAGACAAGTGACCCTTGCAGGCCTGGGGCCTCATTGCCTCCTTGTCCCTGCTCAGCAGCCTGGCAGGGGCCGCCCCATGCTCCTGCCCTTGCCATTGCACATCCCCACATGCCACTGCCCATCCCAGAAAGAGCCCTGAGCAAGGAGGGAGGGACAGGATCTGCCTGGCCAGGGGCTGGGGCTCAGGCCTTGGCCCTTTGCATTCCTCAAACACATCCAGCTTTGCTCAGCACCAGAGATACCTTTGCCTTGTTTGTCCCCAGCTGTCATCACTGCCTCCAGTGTTCTGCTCTCCCTGGAACCTGGGGACACTTTCTCAGTGGGATCCATTAAAACTTCAAGAAACTTTGGAGTTTCAGTTGAAAGTTTGAGATCTTGAGAAGTTTTCTGAACACTCTCTCAGGGACTGAGTCTGATGTAAACAACACCAAATCCCCAAGAGGCTCATTAAAGTCCTTGTGCTGTGTTTGTGCTGCTGAGCTTTAAAGGAACAGCTCTTCCCAGCACCAGCTCCTCTCCCAGCCCAGCAGGGCTGAGGGCTCTGCCTGCAGGCACTGAAGGGACAGGAGCCAGGCAGAGACAGGCTGAAGGCAATCAGGATTGGGAAGACATGGAGCTGAGACTTCACTTGGGGAAAGATCTTCACAGCCCTGTGCATGGTGAGTGTGTGGGTGCAGGGCAATGTCCCCTGTGCTCCTGGAGGGACTTCCTGAAGCCAGCACACCCCACAGCCTAAGGGATGTGTCAGGAGGACTCTCCCAGTTTCTCTGTGGCACTGGAGGAGGAGGAGGAGGACGATGTGCTGCAGAGCGGGGCTGCCCTGGGCACCGTCAGAGGGACAGGGCAGGATGGCTCCTGCTGTCAGGGACGGGTGCAGGGGCTGAAGCTGGGGCTGCAGCCAGGGCTGCCCAGGGCTGTCCTGCAGAGCAGCTCCTGCAGCCCTCAGGGCTCTTGGCCAGCCCAGGGCATGTGCCACCTGCCAGATGCAGCTCTCAGCCTGCCTGGCAGCTCCCCATGCACGCTGCAGGGGAGAAGTTGGAGGTAGAAGGAGCCACCCCCATCAGGGCAGATTCCTCCTGCTCTGGAGATGGTGCTGCATGGCCAGGGCTGCTCTCAGCTCTCTCCTAAAGGGAAGGGAAAGGGGCTGTCAGCTTTGGCTGTGTCACTGAGACTCCCGCACTTCCACCCTGGGCATCAGCAGATGTGCGTCAGATCTCTCTCAGAAAGTGCCTCCTCAGCCTCCTCTCCCTACAGACAGCAGCAGCAGCACCTTGGCTTGCAGCATGTCTGTTTTTCTGGCCTGCCCTTAAGGCCTTGCTGCCAGGGAGATGCCCCTGGGCAGTGCCCTGTGCTGGGAGGGGTCAGCAGGGCAGAGCTGAGCCCCCAGGGCAGGGCTGGGCTCTGGCAGCACTGGTAGGGACAAGGCTTGGATATGGAGCCACAGTTCCCAGTAGGCACTCTAGGTAGCAGAGAGCCAGACAAACCCTTGGTATCACATCCTGTCCAGCTGCAGATGGAAAGTGAAAAATTTAGAGATGTTGACAATGAAACTGGAACCTTCAAAAAGTCCACTTTATTTTTAAGGATGTTTGAAGTGCAATCATGCTGAACTAGAGGAGATATACTGATCAAAGGGCACCTGTGTGACATCAGCAGTCTTACTGCACTGGGGCACAGGGAGCCCTCTTTTCCCTCTGGGCTCCAATGTGTTCAGGATGAGAGTAATGCTGAAGATCAGGCAGTAACTCACCAGCACAACACCAAACTTAGAAAAGTAACCCCAAAACTAAGTGAAATTTCCCCAAAGAAAGAAAACAAATTTTAAATGAATGTGCAACAAAATACAGTAAGATTGACTCAAGGAAATATGTCCCGTCTTGTCAATGTCTTCTTTCAAGAGTCCACCATGGCCAGAGTGAAAGAATGTCCAACAGCAGCTCCATCAGCCACTTCCTCCTGCTGGAATTGGCAGACACGCGGCAGCTGCAGCTCCTGCACTTCTGCCTCTTGCTGGGCATCTCCCTGGCTGCCCTCCTGGGCAACGGCCTCATCATCAGCGCCGTAGCCTGCGGCCACCACCTGCACACGCCCATGTTCTTCTTCCTGCTCAACCTGGCCCTCAGCGACCTGGGCTCCATCTGCACCACTGTCCCCAAAGCCATGCACAATTCCCTCTGGGACACCAGGGACATCTCCTACAATGGATGTGCAGCTCAGCTCTTTTTCTTTGCGTTTTTCATTTCAGCAGAATTTTCTCTCCTGACCGTCATGTGCTATGACCGCTACGTGTCCATCTGCAAACCCCTGCACTACGGGACCCTCCTGGGCAGCAGAGCTTGTGCCCACATGGCAGCAGCTGCCTGGGTCAGTGCCTTTCTCAATGCTCTGCTGCACACAGCCAATACATTTTCCCTGCCCCTTTGCCATGGCAATGCCCTAGGTCAGTTCTTCTGTGAAATCCCCCAGATCATCAAGCTCTCCTGCTCACACACCTACTTCAGGAGCCTTTGGCTTATTGTGGTTAGTGATTTTCTGTTATTTGGTTGTTTTGTGTTCATGGTTTTCTCCTATGTGCAGATCTTCAGGGCTGTGCTGAGGATCCCCTCTGAGCAGGGACGGCACAAAGCCTTTTCCACCTGCCTCCCTCACCTGGTTGTAGTTTCCGTGTTTATCAGCACTGGCTTTTTTGCCTACCTGAAGCCCCCCTCCATGTCCTCCCCATCCCTGGATCTGGCCCTATCTGTTCTGTACTCGGTGGTGCCTCCAGCCCTGAACCCCCTCATCTACAGCCTGAGGAACCAGGAGCTCAAGGATGGCCTGAGGAAAATGATCATGAATGCTTTTCAGAAGCAATAAACACATTCTCCTGCATAGCTCATGCAATGTTACTCAGTAATGCTCAGTCTGTGTCCTGTGTTTTTTGCTGCTGGCACAGGTATTTTATTTTGGAGGATTTGTTCACAGGAAAATCTTTGTATGTACCATTTTTAATTAAATATTTGCCTTTCTGTTGTGAATCAGTGACTGTATAAACCAGGAGCTGTACTACCTATTTGCGTACACAAAATGAAGAACTCTGTATTGCCCTGTGTGCCTGACATCTTTCCTCCCTGGCTTCTCTGGAGCGGCAGGGTCGCTGCCTCTGGGCAGAGCTGGAGCAGAAAAGGGAACCCCAGTGCTCCTCCCTGCCAGGGAGCCCCAGGGCTTCTCCTCCATAACCTCCCCTTCCTTCACTCCCACACTCCCCTTCAGAGCCCCTGTGCTGGTTTAAGGCCTCAGGGCTCTGTCAGCTCAGTCCCTGTCCTGCTGTGTGACTGTCCAGGGACTGCAGGCAGGGACAGGCCGTGGGCACTGCTGGGACAGAGCTGGGCTCTGCAGCAGCATTTTCATCGTGCAAGGACATCTCCCCAGTGCAGGGCCTGAAAGCTTCAATCCTCTTCCCAGTTTGCTCTCAGGGATGTGCCCAACACAGGGTCATGGAGAGGAAACCAGCAGTGACCAGCAGAAGTGTGGCAGTGATCAGGGTGGGGCTGTCCCACCAGTGCCCTTGCAAAGCCAGCACTGCCGCAGCAGTGGCCTCTCACCGCAGGTCACAGAGGTTGTTCTTCCCTCCGTGGAGAGACATCAAGTGACAGGGTCAGGAGTCTGTGTTTGCAGTGCATGGCCATTCCACAGCCCTGAACATCCTGTGTGTGTGAGTGGACATAAACCCAGTGAGCACAAACACCTTCAGCTGCTCCTGGAGCTTCCAGAGAGTAACATCCCCTGGGAACCCCTGAGTGCAGGGCTGGGATGAGCTCCTGAGCACAGAGCTCCCCGTGTTCATCCCTTTGGCTGTGGGGCACCTCAGGCAGGGCAGGGCAGGGTGACACCCGCAGGGCTGAGGTCCCTGCCAGGCTCTGGCAGTGGCAGCAGAGCCCAGGGAGCCCCTGCCCATGCTGCAAGGAACTCTGTGTGTGTGTGTGCAAGGGAAGGACTCGTGTGCCTGGACAGCCGTGGGGCTGTGAGCAGGGCATGAGCCCAGCGCAGGGGTGGGCACCTGACAGAGCCCTGACATTGCTGGCTGTGCCCATAAGAGAAGAGTTGGTCAAGGTGACTGTGGTTAACCCCCCCTGGCCATCAAGTGACAGCCAAGTGTCTCTGTCACTGTCCCTCCTTCATCAGAAAACAGGAGAAAATAAGGTGAAAACATTGGGGGTCATCATAAAGGGAGATTAATAGTGGAGGGACTAAAAAGCAAAGGCCAAATTCAGAAGCAAGGAAAACCACAGGAAAAAAAGAGTTCAGCACACATAGTGGTTGCTTTGGAAGACAAATATATTAATACAGAAAATCCAGAGACCTTCTTGACCCACTCATTTCCCTGCTGATCAGGACATCACATGGAATGGAAGAGCCCTGGGGTCAGTCCAGCCCAGCTGTCCCATCCCTGTGCCCCCAGGAACACCTGCCCACCCCAGCCTATTGGTGGAGGGTTGCAGAGATGCCTCATGTGGGGCCAGCCCTGCTCAGGGACAGGCAAAGCCTTGGGCTTGGACCGACCCTGCTGCAGCCACGAGAGCCAAGCACAGCAGGACAGGGGTGTCTGGGCAAAGGGAACTCCATGCCAGCCACACCCAGGCCAAGGGGGCCCTTCTCACCTCTGCTATTCCACAATTCAATGAATCTTCTCCTTGGAGAGCTCTTTGGAGAGAGAATTGCCAGAGAGGCAGAAGCAGAGCTATAAAATGCACCAGTAAAAACACAGCAGCTCCTGTGAGAAATTAACCCTCCCAGGGCAGTTCTGTGGCAGAAGAAGCACCCAGAAGGAGGGGGATGAGCTCAGTGCACTTTTGGGTGTCCCCAGGCACAGAGGGTGAGGGTGGGCAGAGGTCAGGGCAGGGCTGGCAGTGGCAGGGCAGAGCCAGGGGGCAGCAAGATGGGAGTGTGCAGCCTGCAGGGACACAGCAGCAGCTGTGGGACAGTGCAGGACAAGCTGTGCTGGACATGGCCAAGGGCCCTGGCAGGGCTGGCAGTGCCTAGGAGAAGCCAAGTCTTGGTGCCCTGGGGCACAGCAGCAGGGTCTGTGCCACCAAGGGCTGGGAGGAGACACCTTGTCCTGAGGCCCTGGGGCCTCCTGGCACAGCCCCAGCCAGTCTGGGCACTGTCAGCCCCTTGTCCTGCCCTCAGCATCCCCCCCTAGCCCACATCCCACTGCCCCCAGCTGAGCCCTGAGCACACAGGAGGGACAGGATCTGCCTTCCCCAGGGCTGGGCTTAGGCCTTGGCCTTTCTGCTGCCTCCATCCAGCCCAGACTCTGCTCAGCATCTGAGCTGCCTGCACAGAGCCCCTGCCTCCCTGCACTCCTGGCCTCAGGGATCTGCTGGGATGAGTCCCTGGGGAGCGTTGCTCTGCAAGGGCCCTGGGGGCTCTGTAATGCTCCCAGGGACTGCAGGTTTTTCAAAGGACTTCGGGTTTGGCTTTTGCCTTGGAGTGTCTGAGAGGTCTGTGCAATCATGGCCTCCAGTTCTCTAAAGAGTCCAGGAGGAGCCTGTGTTGGTGATGGACCTCACTGGGACTGACACTGAAACTGCATGAGAAACAGAAATTCCAACAACATCTTCTCAGTGTTACAGAATTTTGGCATTACTTTATTCTTGCCAGGATGTTATTGTGGCCAGCACGTGCAATAGAAATCATTCCATCCACACGTCCGGGTTGCACAGTGAAAATCATTCAATCACACATTGTTTTTGACTATGTTTCTCATATATTCATACAGACAAAACTCAAAGAAATTCATGTTCTTTGCTCTTAAATTACACAGTTCTTAGTATTTGATCTCCTATTGATGATTGCTCCATTCACCTTTGATGTCTGTTAAATTCTTTGATTCCCTTCTCACTCTTTTCCCAGACCAGGTGTCTCACCACACTGGGGGTGATGTTCATTAACGTTCATTTACTTCCTGTGCATCTTCTGGCCACTCCCAATCTGTAGATGTTAAGCTCATCAGGCCTCCCCCAACCTTGGTGAACAGAGTCTTTTGAAGAGAAACTTCAATTCCCCTCCACCTGGGTGAACAAACCCCTGCCTAAAGTTACATTAAAAGAAACCAGAAGTTGTATCATTTCTGATAATTCCATTAGGTTCCATAGTGTCACAGTGCTCTCCTCGGCTCAATGAGGCCACACAGTGTCACATCAAACCCCTGGGTTCCACTAAGCCCTGCAGTGTCACCATGGTGTCCTTGGTTCCATGAGGCCCCGCAGTGTCACTCTTACCCCTTGGTTCCATGAGGTCCCCCAAAGTGAGAACAGCCCCTTGGTAGCATGGCCTGGTTTTTGGTAGCAGGGGAGGCACAGGGATGGCTCCTGTGAGAAGCTGCTGGAAGCTTCCACCGTGTCTGGCACAGCCAATCCCTGGTGGCTTCAAAGATGGACCTGCTGCTGGCAAAGGCTGGGCCAGTTACAAACGGTGGTAACGCCTCTGTGATAACAGATTTAAAAAGAAATCAAAATAGAGATAGTGATGCAGTTTAAACTCCAGTCAGAGGAGAGCAGAGGGAGAACGTGTGAGAAGAACAACTCTGCAGACATCAAGGTCAGTGCAGAAGCAGGGGCAAGAGGTGCTCCAGGCCCTGGAGACCGAGGCACCCTGCTGGAGAGCCATGGAGAGAGGGGCCCTGCTCCCAGGCTGGAGCAGCCTGTCCCTGGAGGAATGCACCCCCTGGAAGAGTGACCCATGCCGCAGCAGTTTGGGAAGGACTGTTGTCCCTGGCATGGACTCACACTGCAGCAGTTTGCAGAGGGCTGCTGCCCCTGAAATGGACTCACATGGGAGAAGCTCCTGCAGAACTGTCTCCCTTGGGAGGGACCCACGGTGCAGCAGGGGAACCACTGCTCTCCCTGAGCAGGGGCAGAAGCCATGGGTGATGAACTGACCATAACCCCCATTCCCTGTCTCCCTGCACTGCTGGGGTAGGAGGTAGAGATGGAAGGAGGGAGCTGAGGGGCTCATTTTATTTCCCCTTTTCCTGCTCTGACTTTGTTAGTAATAAATGAATTTCACATCTCTAAGCTAAGCCTGTTTTTCCAGGACAGTATTTGATGAGTGATCTCACCCAGTCCTTATCTCAACCCATGAACCCTTTATTAAATTCTCTTTGTCCAGCTGCAGAGGGGAGTGAGTGAGCAGCCCACATGGATGCCTGGCATTTGGCCTGGGTCAACCCACGACACCTTGGTACCACAGGGTCACAATGAACCCTTGGTTCTATGGGGTCTCATTGGTTCCATCAGGCCCTGCAGGGCCACTTCATTCAACAAGGCCCCAAAGTTTCACAGTGGTCTCCAGGATTCCATGAGGCGCTTAAATGTCAAAATGGACCTTTGGATCCATGGGGGCCCACAGTGTCACAATGGGCTCTTTTGGTTCCACAGCTTCTCAATGGCCCCTCGGTTCCATGTGTCCTGCACTGTTCCATGAATCCTTAGTTCCATGGGGTCCTGTAGTATCACAATGGTCTCCTTGGTTTCATGGTGCCACAGTTGCCATAATTTCCATGGTATCAAAACTGCCCTTGGATCCCAAGAGGCTCCAGAGTGTGACAATGGCCCCTTGCTTCCATGACAACGTGTAGTTTCACAATGGTGTCCATGATTCCATCAGGCCCTGCAGTGTCACCATGGGCAGTTGGTTCAATGACACTCCACAATGTCACCACAGCCCGTTCATTCCACAGAGCCCCACTGTGCCACTGTGGTCTCTTTGCTTTCAAGGCTCAGAAGTGCCAGAATGACCATTTAGCTCCATCAGGCCTTGAAGTTTCCAAATGGTCTCCATGGTTTTATGACTACCCCCTGTGTCACAAGAGACTCTTGGTTCCCTGAAGTTCTTCAGTGTCAAAATGGGCCCTTGGTTCCATGAGGTTTGGTAGAGTCACAATTGACTCCCTGGCTATATGAAACCCTGCTGTGTCACAATGCCCATGGTTCCATGAGTGTCCATGCTGTCACCACGGTCTCCTTGGATCCCCAGTATCACCATGGTCTCCTTGGTACCATCCAGGCCTTGTAACAAGAGATAGGGAGCCATTCTGTGCCTTAGATGAAAGGCTGCAGAACTCATGGTTGTGAGGCTGTGTCACTGATAAGAAACAAAAAACACCTGAATCTGAACAGCAAATATCATCTCAAGTACCTTCAATCCCAGCCTCGACAGATGTAGAAAATACAAACAGAGGTAGAAAATAAAAACAGAGATTCCACAGTAAATCAAAAACAGGGACCATATTTTGAATGCAGGCAAAATGCTTTCAAGTGCATTCGAATGCACTCGCTATGATGGGGAGGTGATGATCCCCTATTCCAAGAGTGAACTTAAGAAGGGCTGATTATTGAAGGAACTACAGAGAACCACAATATAAGAAAAGTAGGTGGCAAAGGTAATTCTGGGATAGGCAGACCAGAAAGCAAGAGCAGATGAACCAGTGCAGTCACCATCAAGAAGACCACGTTCACATGCTGTGGGCAGCAACCCCATCAGGCCGTGTCACCATCCCCTGGTACAAGGGGGGTCACGATGGTTCGTTTCACTGATCTCAGGCTGCAAAGACACACAGCAGGGGACTTTCAGTATTAACCAAAACAAATGCACCTTTTATTGAGCGCCCACAGCAGATGCAGCACAAGGAATAGAATGGAGATAAAGGACAGAGAGACAGAGAAAAGGAGGGGGGGAATAGCTACCAACAGAGAGATGAAATCCTCGTGGTCCAGCCAATAGATCCGTCTGGTCACATCGGGGAGAGTCTCAAAGTCTTTGGTTAACTCAGCGCTCTTTTATAATCTACCGCCGGGAGGGGAGCAGGACGGCACATGGAGGGAACAGTGGAGAATAAATCCATTGAGAACAGGTACAGGCAGTCCAGTTCTGAACAGCACAAACCGGTGCCAGCAGTGAGCAAGGTCCATTGTTTCAGGACTGGTTCCTATGGGAAACATCCCGCTTCCCATGGCAGACATCCAGGTCCAGTCAGGCCAGCACTCCTGGGTTGGAATTTGAAGGGTCTCAGTCTCAGTCCTTGGGGAGCGCTTCAATCTCTGTCCTTGACGGCGGCTGTGAGGCAGATGAGGGATCTTTGAACCATCTCTTACAGACTGACGTCGCAAAACATAAAAACAATTATTCATCTCCCCTTAAAAGAAAATTACCTGAATTATTTTTCTTATTTATAGTATTATTATTCTATATTTGTATTACCAAATTTGAATGTTTATATTAAAAAACCCATACCATTTTAGAAAGCAAAAAATTTATTGGTCATTGGTTCTAAGTAACACGATTCCCTTCATTAATTCACTGTCCAGTGTGGCTCTTGATTTCTCCTTAATGCTAATTAGCCCCATTTTAAATCCTTTTGTAATCCTTTTTTATCATTTTCACAGAAAAGGTAAAAAAGGCCACTTTGGGGTCTCTGGTGACATTTCTGGGGCACATTTGGGGCAGTTTGGGGTCTGGAGAGGGAATTCAGAGAGAACTTGAGGGTCTGGAGGACACTTGGGGGAGCCGAGTGGGCACTTGGAGGGGCACTCAGGGATTCTGAGGGACAGTTCGGGGACCGGGGCAGCACTTGGGGGTCCAGGGGGTTCCTTGGAGGTCAGGGAGGGGAATTTGGGGCCCTTCGGGATCCGGGCGGGCCCTTCGGGGGCCCTGACAAGCTTCTCTGGGGCGTGGGGTGTGATGGGAGTTGTAGGCGCGGGTGTAATGCAGTTTAACATGGCCGCAGAGCATCACGGGAGTCCGAGACGCAGCTGCAATGGCTCTCAGTGGGGCGCAGGGCATGACGGGAGATGAAGTCCCGGCTGGAACAGCACTGGACATGCGCCGCAGAGCATGATGGGAGTCGTAGTCCCGGAAGTGGCTACAACGCTTTGTTTGGGAGTCCGGGAAGGCTCTGGGGGGAGACTCCGGCGTCCGAGCCGCGACTTGAGATCCTCGGGGGAACGTAAGCGGTTCGAGAGAACTTGCGGGGAGTTCGAGGACCTCTAACAAGGTTCTTTAGGGTGCGGGGCACGGCAGGAGTTTTAGGCGCAGGACTGTGTTCTGAGGGGCTCTGGGGCCGCGGGGGAGGAGAGGAGATGAATTCCCAGAAGTGGCTGTACCGGGCATCTGTGGGGTCGGGAGCACTCAGGGGACCCGGGGACGCTTTTAGGAGGTCCCGAATGGGCGCTGAGGGGGCATTGAGGGATCCTGGAGGGTCTGGGGGACACTTAAGGGACAAATGGGGGGCCGATCCCGGTGGTTCTGTGGAGCGCGGGGCATGACGGGCGTTGTAGTCCCGGCTCCAATGGGGCTCAATTGGGCCGCGGGGCATGACGGGAGTTGTGGCTGAGATAGGCACCGTCCCCGAGTCTCCGATCTCTGGCACTGATTGGCTTCGAGTGATGACGGGCGGGAGCCTCGGCAAATGGGATGTGGCAAAGGCGGGAACAGCCCATTCAACTTCTCCAGTCCCCCCCAATACAGCCCAGTTCATCCCCAGTACAGACCAGTGCAATGCCAGTACAGCTCAGTTCATCCCAAGTAGAACCCAGTTCAACCCCAGTGCCCCTCCAGTCCCTCCCAGTACAGCCCCGTCCCTCCCAATAACCCTGAGTTTATTCCCAGTCCCTTCCAGTTCCCTCCAGTGTCATTCACAGGATGCCCCAGTGTCCCCAGTCTTCTCCGCAATGGCCCCAGTGTCTCCAGTATGTCCCAGTCCTCCCCAGTGTCACTCCCAGTCTGTCCCAGTGTCTCCCACAGCGTTCCCAGTCTGTCCCAGTATGTCCTAGTCCTCCCCAGTGTTTCCAAGGACAGTTTCATTTCTCATGGTGGCCGTGGCAGCCAAACCCAGCAGTGGGCTCAGTGCAGTGCCCATGGCCACAGCCCCTTGTAGTGCCCAGTGCAGCTTGGGCTGATGATCCACCCTCACAGCGGGCCCAGGGCAGATCTGCAGTGCCTTTGGTGGCCCCTGGGGCTGGCACACACCTGAGCAGTGTGTCTGTTTGCACTGAGGAAACTCAGCAGTTTGAGATGGCTGCAAAAAACTCCAAAAAGCGAAAACCCCTCTCAGGCTGAGTGCAGCCAGCTCTGCAAGCACAGCAGGGCCCAGGGCAGGGAGGACAGACAGGATGGGGCTGGGCAATGCTGAGCAAGGTTGTCCACACTGGGTCAGAGCTCCAGGCACAGCTTCTGTGAGCAGGCCAGAGCTGCTGAGGAGAGACCCTGGGTCAATATCAATCACAGAGTGCTGCAATCACCTCTGCTCTAAAGGGAAATTTAATCAAAGACACCCTTTAAAATAGGAATGTATATTTTATTACTGCTCTTTGAAATCTTTCTCCATAACTGGACTAGGAAAACTTTAATGACCCTCTCAGGGCTTTGCTGTTGTTTACATCACACTCAGTCCTTAAAAGTGTCTTGAAAAAACTTCTCAAGAACTCAAAGTTAAATTTAAACTCCAAATTTTCTTGAAGTTTTAATGGCTGCCACTGAGGGACACGACTGCCTGCCTCTGCCTGCCCACACAAAGGCTCCTTCTGGGGGCCATGCTGCACTACAGCCCTGCCCTGGCAGGGAAATTCCTTTCTGTTTGGGTCCTGTCTGGCTCTCCCTATCTGCGCTTTGCATTAATTCTTTCTTTCTCTGGCTGTTCTCTATTGTGCCAAAAGGATCCACATCTATGAAACTTCCCTTCAATCCCTCCCAGGTCTCCTCTGCTGTCCTCAGTTTCCACTCCACTGAGCACAGAACTGCTTTGTCTCTGTACATGAATTTGCTATTTCAGACGGTGTCATTTACTCAGGCCTGAGCTCTAGTCAGGGATAACTCCCAACCTCACATGGACATGTGATCTACCAGTGTGTTGCTTATATACAGCCACTTAATGTGAATTACAATTCATCCATTTCCATAAAACCCACCCCAAGTTCCCAGATTCAGTCCTTGTTTTCTCTATCCCTGCACCCTTCAGCCAGATGTCTTCATCTTCTCTTCCAAAGCAGCCCCTGCATACCTTGTTCCTGTGCTGAAAGTTCACAGGCAGGGTAAAAATGGAATGAACCCTTTTGGTATCAGCCCAAGGCTTTGTGTGGGCAGGCAGAGGCAGGCAGAGGCAGAGCTGTCAGCAAAGGAAGGGCCCAGCCAGGTGGGGCAGCCGGGGGATGCCGACAGCCTGCAGGGACAGAGGCGCAGGGCAGGGACACCGTGGGACAGCCTGGGCTGCACAGGGCACAGGGATGGGCAGCAGCTGCAAGACAGCCCTGCCAGAGCCACCTTGGGCAGCACTTTGGCCATGGCTGCTGGGCCTGGGCCTGAGGCCACGAGGGGACAAGTGACCCTTGCAGGGCTGGGGCCTCATTGCCTCCTTGTCCCTGCTCAGCAGCCTGGCAGGGGCCGCCCCATGCTCCTGCCCCTGGCATTGCACATCCCCACATGCCAGTGCCCTTCCCGGGAAGAGCCCTGAGCAAGGAGGGAGGGACAGGATCTGCCTGGCCAGGGGCTGGGGCTCAGGCCTTGGCCCTTTGCATTCCTCAAACACATCCAGCTTTGCTCAGCACCAGAGACACCTTTGCCTTGTTTGTCCCCAGCTGTCATCACTGCCTCCAGTGTTCTGCTCTAACTGGAACCTGGGGACACTTTCCCAGTGGTGTCCCTCTGGGGGAGCCATTAAAACTTCAAGAAAATTTGGAGTTTAACTTTGTGTTATTGACTCTCAAAGATTGAGTCTGATGTAAACAACAGCAAAGCCCTGAGAGTGTCATTAAAGTTTTCCTAGTCCAGTTATGGAGAAAGATTTCAAAGAGCAGTAATAAAATATACATTCCTTTTTTAAAGGGTGTCTTTGATTAAATTTCCCTTTAGAGCAGAGGTGATTACAGCATTCTGTGATTGATATTGACCCAGGGTCTCTCCTCAGCAGCTCTGGCCTGCTCACAGAAGCTGTGCCTGGAGCTCTGACCCAGTGTGGACAACCTTGCTCCACATTGCCCAGCCCCATCCTGTCTGTCCTCCCTGCCCTGGGCCCTGCTGTGCTTGCAGAGCTGGCTGCACTCAGCCTAAGAGGGGTTTTCACTTTTTGGGTTTTTTTTGAAGCAATCTGAAACTGCTGAGTTTCCCCAGTGCAAACAGACACACTGCTCAGGTGTGTGCCAGCCCCAGGTGCCACCAAAGGCACTGCAGAGCTGCCCTGGGCCAGCTGTGAGGGTGGATCATCAGCCCAAGCTGCACTGGGCACTGCCAGGGGCTGTGGCCATGGGCACTGCACTGAGCCCACTGCTGGGTTTGGCTGCCACGGCCACAGTGAGAAATGAAACTGTCCTTGGAAACACTGGGGAGGACTGGGACATACTGGGGACACTGGGAACACTGTGGGAGACACTGGGACAGACTGGGAGTGACACTGGGGGATACTGGGACTAACTGGGGACACTGAGGACATTGCAGAGAAAACTGGGGACACTGGGGCATCCTGTGGATGACATTGGGAGGAACTTGGAATGACTGGGAATGGGCACAGGTGTATTGGGAAGGACTGGAGGGGTACTGGGGTTGAACTGGCTTGTACTTAGGATGAAATGGGCTTTACTGGGGTTATACTGGTCTGTACTGGAAATGGACTGGACTGTCCTTAGAGGGACTGGACGAGGGTGGTTTGGCTGTTCCCGCCTCCACCGCATCCCATTTGCCAAGGCTCCCGCCCATCACCGTTCGCAGTCAATCAGCACCGGGGACACGGGCCATGGGGCGGTGCCTAGGTAGGCGCCATATTTTCTCTTTGCATACAACGCCCGTCATGCCCCGCGCTCCACAGAACACCCTGGCATCCGCCCCCATCTGTCCCATCAGTGTCCCCCAGACCCTCCAGGATCCTTCAGTGTCCCCTCAGGGCCCATTTGAGACCCCCCAAAAGCGTCCCCAGACCCCCTGAGTGCTCCCAACCCCACAGATGCCCGGTACAGCCACTTCTGGGAATTCATCTCCTCTCCTCCACCGCGGCCCCAGAGCCCCTCAGAACACAGTCCCGCGCCTGAAACTCCTGCCATGCCCAGCGCCCTAATTGCCCAGTTAGAGCTCCCCGAGCTCCCCCCAAGGGCTCCCGAATTAAGTTCCCCCGAGGACTTGAAGTCGAGGCTCGGACGCAAAAGTGTCCCCCAAGTGCCTTCTCGGACCCCCAAACATCTAGTTCAAGCCACTTTCGGGACTACAGCTCCCATCATGCTCCACGGCGCACGCCCAGCCCTATTCCAGCCGGGATTTATCTCCCATCATGCCCGGCGTTCCTCCGAGAGCAATTGCAGCTGCGCCTCCAACTCCCGTGATGCTCTGCGGCCTCGTTAAACTGTATGATACCCGCGCCTACAACTCCCATCACCCCCCGCGCCCCAGAGAGCCCCGTTCAAGCCCCCCAAGGGCCCGCCCAGACCCCGAAGGGCCCCAAATTCCCCTCCCTGATCTCCAAGGGCTCCCCTGAACCCCCAGGTGCTGCCCTGGACCCCGAACTGTCCTTCGGAATCCCTGAGTGCCCCTCCAAGTGCCCACCCGGCTCCCCCAAGTGTCCTCCAGGTCCCCAAGTTCTCTCTGAATTCTCTCCCTGGACCCAAAACTGCCCCAAATGTGCCCCAGAAATGTCTCCACGGACCCCATAGTGCTGACCCTTGACCCTGTGTGAGAAAAAGATCATAAAAAAGGTGACAAAAAGACTACAAATATAACTAATTACCATAAAGAGGAAGAAATAAGTCGCCAATATTAATTAATGGAATTGTCTTTCTTAGCATGAGAGACAAATCTTTTTTTGGTTGCTAAAAATGTATAGATTTTTAAAGAAAAATATTTAAATAATGTAATAAAAATAATGAAAAATACTATTATAAATTAGGATAATATAATAATAATTTTTTTATTAATTAAATTTTATTTATGAGGAAAAATAATTTTTTACATGTTTTGGGATGTCAGTCACAGATGGGCAATGTCAGAATATTCAGTCTGGGACTGAGGAGCAGCTTGTCCAAACAGGCTCAGCCTGCAAGGGGCTCATTCTTCTCCCTGCCCAGACCTGCTCAGGAGACATTCAGCATCAAGATCACTTGGGGAATGCTTCTGTGACCGCTTCTCTGAAATAAAAAACAAAAAATGCACCATTGATTAAAAACCAAAAATCAGGATGTGCACTTTGGAATCTCCCTCATGAAGAGAACTCCAAACTGACTCCAATCACTGCACAAGCCCTGGAGACTCAAAGACAATGGAAGGGAGACAAAGAGCTCCTGAGGGCTTTCTGTATTTTAATCAGCCCCACGCTGGATTTGGGGCTGGGTCCAGGACCCTCAGGCATGCAGAGAAGGATGAAGAAGCTGCTCAAGGAATCAGCAGCAGAACTCCAAGTGCCTTGGAGCATGGCTGGGCCCCAGGGAGGGCAGGGAGTGCCAAAGGCTGCCCAGGGCCTGGTGAGAGCAGATCCTTGAGGCCAGGATTGCAGGGAGCCCAAGGTTCTGAGCAGGGAACTGCAATGCTGAGCAAGGCCTGGCAGAGCTGGATTTTCTCTCCTTTCAAGGGTCTCTGGGTAGGCACTGTTGGTTTCAGGTTCATGGTCCCTGTACTGCTCTTGGCCTGCTCTGGGTTAGGGTGACGAAGGCAAAAAGCTCTGACCATGGTCCTGATGTTGTCTTATGTTTTCTCTGGTTAGAAGGGTTATTTTAATTCTTCATTTGCATAGTGGCTTGCTGTTCTAGTGGTTGTTGTAAGGTCATTCTTTTCTGCTAGGTCTTATAGGATTTTCATATTTGGTTATTGGGTGACATAATCCTCTTCTTTATGGTGTCGGGTGGTTCGCCATCTTAGATGAGAGTGGGAGTGATAGTAAAAGGTTTTAAAATCATAGCATTTGGGGAATTAGAAAGAAGCTAGACTTAGTGGGGCCCTGGAAAAATGTTAAAAATAGACTCTGAAAATGTTAGGCTTTGTGTTTGCCAGGTCATGTGAAATTGCATTTACTTAAGCAGTATATGATAAATGATATAATTGTTCAATGTTATGATTGTTTAGTAATTAAATATAATTATTGTATAATCATAAGAAGAGTAATGAGAAACTATGTTAGAAATTTAAGGGGAACTACGAGGAGCTCATGCTTGGATAAAATCTATGTATACCATAGAACAATATATGTTTAATAATTAACATGAAAGTTATATAACGATAGAATATAAAAACATGTTCATCCCGAATGCATGTTGGAGACAGATTTGGGTTTGTACCCCTGACACCCAGAACTCTTCAATAAAAGCACCTGCATAGAATCATTCTCGTGATTATGTGCTTCTGAACGCTAACAGGAGCAGTGGGGGTAACACCTGACAGTGAGGGGATTTACATAATTATAAATCCTTTAACTAATATTGGAATTTGACATAACTATTAAACATTCAACAAACAATCTATGACTAACATTGGAACTTTATATTAACTCCTTTAACAATGAGCTTTATATCAACTCCTTTAACAATCGATTCCCTACAATATCCCTCTCTAATTCTTCGTGAGGATTAAGCCTGCATCAATTAGCAATTACTTCTTCTTGAAAGTACAATTTTCTTACAATTTTTAATATTGGTTGTAAATTTGCTTGGCATCTTCACGTTCTTGATCATTCATTATCATGATTTTTTACTTTTACTTCTTTTAATTAAGCTCTTTTGGTATCATTAAACTTGCTTGTGCAGCAGATGTTATAACTCGGATTATACAGGGGAGCATGCAAGTAGGAGGATTAAACTAGCAATTTCACATAAGATGAAAAAAGGTTTTTTTTCCACCAATTTCCTTTTAATGACCAGAAATTGTCCCACCAGCTGGTATCGAATGTAGGGGTCCACTCTTGTGTTCCAACATAAAATAACTTCCAGATTTCCTTTGACATATTTCTAATTACTTCACTGCAGTCATCCATTTCTAAGCAGCACTTGAGGAGTTAAATTTTCCACATATGCTTCCTTCATCGACCAATAAATAACCTACTGCTAGTCTGATTTGATACACTACAGTTCTAGTCTGGGATAGTTGGTCATTTATGTGGTCTAAAGCTAGAGAGGTTCAGTTCGATACCATTTCAAGTACTGCTTGTAATCTTAGAATCCGATTTAACGTATAAATTTATTAGAAGACTTAGTAGGGGATGTGGTTGGTTTTGACTCTTCAGTGGGAGGTGGTACAGGTCCTTTAATCTGGGTTATATGTGTCCATCCCTTCTCTTGGGTCTGTATGGCTGTATTGGTGGTGAGTAGGACTTGAAAAAGCCTTCAAACTTAGAGGTTAAAGGTGCAGAGTTCCATGATTTAACTAACACCCAGCCCCCTGGATTGATCTTATGTACCTTAGTGTCTAAGGGAGAGGTTTGAGGGAGATAGCCCTTTTTCCTGAGACCTTCTAACATACTTCCTATACCCTTTAGATATTTTTGGGTGGCTGTCTCTCCTTCTGGATAAATTCCCATGCTATATGGGGTTGTCAAGAAGGGGAGTCCAAACATCATTTCATAAGGTGAGACTCTTATACCTGATCAAGGCCTTGTTCTAATTTGTAACAGTGCTAAGGGTAGACATTTAAGCCAATTCATCTGGGTTTCTGCAGTTAATGTAGTTAATGTGTTTTTGATGGCTTTATTCATTCTTTCTACTCTTCTGGAGCTCTGGGGATGCTAATGGGCTGTGCAACCTCCATTTCATTCCCAGGGCTTCAACAACTTGTTGTAAGACTTGGGCAGTAAAATCTGGACCTCGGTCAGAATCGACATTATTTATCAACCCATATTGGGGAATGATGTTTTTTAGGATTGCTTTCGTGTACTTGGGCTGTCTCTGTTTTGGTTGGGAACCGCTCTACCCAATGGATGAGGTGATCCACGGTCACTAATAAGTGTCTGTGTCCCTGAACTGGGGACATTTCTGTGATGTCTACCTGCACACTTTGGAATGGCCACAAGGCCAACTCTCTTCCCCCAGATCAGATAGCACACTTCTCATTACTTTCTGATTCATTTGTTGGCAAGTTAAACATCCCTTGGTAACTGCCTTTGCTATGGTACGTACTCCCATGCACATAGGATCCCTTGGAAAGTGGTCACATAATCCTTGTATTCCCCAATGGGTCAACTCGTGTAACTCCATCATCACCTTTCAGGCCAGAGCTTTATTTAAAATTTGCTGTCCATCAGGGGTCCACCATTCTCCATTTTCTTTTTGCTGTCCTCTCATCTTTTCTAACTCTCTTAATTCTTTCTTGTCAAAGATCGGTTTTTTCTTTTTTTCTTTCCCTACTAGGTGTTTTACCTATCTTAAGAATTTTAATTGGACTTTCCTGTTCCAAAGCTACTTCTTTCACTACTTGATCAGCTAATTGGTTTCCCTTTATTTCAAGGGTGTCCCCTTTTTGATGTCCTTTTGTGTGAACTTTGGCTATCTCTATTGGTTTCCTCAGGGACTCTAGTACTAATTTTCTTAGCTCTTCATATATTAAATTTTTGCCTTTAGAATTTAGGCAACCCCGTATTTTTCTGAATGTATGGATAATTTTGAATGCATACTGGGGAGTTGGGATAGATTGTTCCTTTATCTTTTTCTAGTAAATCTAGCCCTCTCTTCAGGGCACAGATTTCACAGCACCGGGTAGACCAATTTGAGGGTAGTTCTCCTTTTTCCTTAACTTGCATGTTCTGCCCATCTATGCTTGCATACCCTGAGACCTGTTTACTGGCTACCATTTGCGATTATCCATCTGTAAATAAAATTCTCTCATATGGGAGGGGTTCATCTTCCAAATTTTCTCTCACTTTAGTCTGCATTTCAATAATTTCAATAGGCCAAGTTCTTTTTAAGTTCTGGTAGGCTCAGTAAAGGCTCCTGGGCAAAGGACAATTTAGTTTTCAGATTCTGAAGCTGTTCCTCATCATTTGAGGTCCAGGTTACAGGCTCTGACTCTGTCAATTTGTCATATGGAAATTTAACACTTTTAGTATACTGATCCAGCCATAATCTGTATTACCCAAACAAACCTAGTAATTTTCTAACATGTCTTTTGGTCTTTGGGGCAGGGATGGACAGAATTCCCAAAATTCTCTTGGGGCTTGACCTTTTACACCCTTGGGTGATTATATGTCCTAGATATGTTAGTTCTTGTTTCACAAATTGCAGTTTCTTTTGTGATTATTTTAGACTTTTTTCCCCTAAGAAATTTAGGAACTGTATGCTAGAACTTCCAACTTTGTCTTGTTCTCCCCTGATACAAGTAAATCATCAATATATTGTAAAATATGTACCCCATTCTCAGGTTTAAACTGTTCTAGGAGTTCTTCTAGAGATTGCCAAAGAGATTTGGGGATTCTGTAAACCCCTGGGGAAGATGTGTCCACCTTAGTTGCTGTTTTCTTTTCTTTTCAATGTCCTCCCATTCAAAGGCAAACCAGTTCTGGCACTCTTCAGCCAGGGGACACGCCCATAGGGCATCCTTTAAATCCATGACAGAGAACCATGCATGCTTCTGAGGTACTTGGCTTAAAAGGGTGTACGGGGTTTGTACAAGGCACGGGGTGCCTTGTAACCATTCTTTTAATAACTTCTCTTGAATCTTGTGCTAATCAATACCTTCCATCAGCTTTTCTCACTGCTAGTACAGGAGTATTATGTGGAGACATGCATGGTTCTAAAATCCTTCCTTTAATAGCTGGTCAATTACTGGGGCTAGTGCTTTCTTTCCCTCTGGGGAAATTGGATACTGCCTTGCTCGAATGGGGGAGATGTCTTTCTGCATCTCTGCTTTAATTCGTGGCATATTCAAACAACCAATTTTTCCCTCCCCCACCCACATATTTGGGTTGATTTCATCTATGTCTCCTTTAGTTAAGACCATTATTTGTGCTACCATTTTTCCTTCTTTTGGGATTACTCCAGTTCTCAATTTGATTTGTAAATCATGTCCTAATAAATTTGGACAACCAAATTTACAACCAAACTTGGGGATGTAAATGAACTTGGCTCAACACTCTCTTGAATTTCCTCTAATTTCTACATTTTCTATAATCTGGGCCTCCAATGGTTCTCCTTTGGCCCCTTTGGCAGACCTTTTTACCGACTGTGATTCCTGTTGGTATTTTAGTCACACATGACTTGTCTGCTCCGATATCAACTAAAAATTCAAATTCATCATTCTGGGGACCAATCTTGAAATTTACAAAGGGCTCTTCTGGATGATTCAATAAAATTCCCCAGAGCATAGAACCCTTGACACCCCTATTCCGCATACTTCTCGTCTCTTCTTAAGATGTTCTCTAGAGTTTCTTGGTCCCTGGGTATGGCTTTGTCTAATAGGAGTTTCTTACAACTTCCCTTTAGGTGTCCTTTTTCTCCACAGCAATAACAATATTTGTCACTGGGTAGAGCCCTAGCCCCTTTTGGTCCAATAAAACTTTTGTCTCTTCTAAGTGGTTCTACTGGCCCATCCTTGTTGGCTCCTACACTTTCTCTGGCTATGGCTACCAAAATTTTAGCTTTTGTTTTTGTCTTCTTTTCTTCTCAGATATACTCTTATGGCTTCTCTTAGCAGTTCATTATACTTTTTTCCTGCCAGTCCTCTATTCTTTCTAACTTTCATCTGATATCTGGCCAGGATTTAGTTATAAATTGTACCTTGAGAAGGACTTGACCTTCTGGGCTATCTGGGTCAACATTAGAGTAAATCTGGAAGTTCTGCTTTAGGCTATTAAGCCACGGTGCTGGGGTCTCGTCTTTTTCCTGGGTGCTGTCAAACGCTAACCTGGTATTGCTCCCTCTAGGCACTGATTCTTTTATCCCTCTGGTCATCAGGGACCTGTGATCTCTCATATTCCTTCTCCCCTCTTCTTGATTAGGGTCCAAGTCAGGCTCCACTGAAGGCATTTTTTGGTCACCTGGGGGCCAGGGTTGGTTTTCTCGCTCCCAAATTTTCATTCTTGCAGTTCTTATTAATCGAGTCTCTTCTGGGGAAAATAGGATGTTAAAGATACAGCTCAATTCTCCCCATGTATAAATATTAGGGCTAAAAATGGATCAATTTGATTTGCTATTCCTACTGAGTCTTCCACTAAATTTCACAATTCATTCTTAAAGTTTCTAACTTGGGACGCAGTCAAGGGAGCATTTACAAATCCAATCTCATTGCCACCCGCACTATGGGAACTTCTCTGAGGGGGAACAATTTTTCCACTTTAGCCACTTTGGACGGGTGTTACAACATCAGCTGTGGAGGCTGACTGGGAAACTTCACTCTTGGGCATGAGATTCTGAGATGTTGTTTGGCTTCTTTGTTTGTGGTGGGGAGGCAGAGCAGGACGTGCTGGTGAATAAGGGGTGCATGGATGGCAAGGTAAGGGAGGTAGTGAAGGGTAAAGAGAGTAAGGAGAGGGTTGAGGGGAAGGTGGTGGAGGTATAACTGGGTTAGGAGGTGGTAAAGGAATGACAGCTGGGAGGGGAGGAGGAATTGGGTCCACGGAAAGAGGAATTGGAGGAAGGATTGGAGGTACTGCAAGGGTAGGAGGAGGTAAGTGGTCAAGGGGGGTCACAGTTTTTGTCAGCCTTCCCAGCCTCTTCTTCTTATTTTACTTTACTAGTTTGCTTTCCCTCTTTTAATTTATAGACTCTTGTATTTTCCTCCTCTGAGGTGTACTTTAGCCAACAGTCTGTATGTGATGGGCCTTGATGGAAATGTTTAGGGATGTTGTTAGGTCACGGAGAAAGAAAATTAGAAAGGTAAAAGCTTAAGGTTTAACCAGGCTACTCCTGTGAAGGATAATAAAAATGTTTCTATAAATACATTAATGGCAAAAGGAGGTACAAGGACAATCTTCATTCATTATTGGGGGAGATGTGGTTACCAAATATGAGGAAAAAGCTGAGATACTTAACCCCTTCTGAGCCTCAGTTTTCAAGAATGAGTCAAGTTGTCCTCAGGACAAGTGTTCTCCTGAGCTGGTGGATGGGCACAGGGAGCAGAACAGCCCCCCTGATATCCAGGAGGAAGCAGCTGGGGACCTGCTGAGCCACTCAGATGCTCACAGGTGTCACTGGGAGCAGATGGGATCCATCCCAGGGGGATGAGGGAGCTGTGGATGAGCTCCCCAAGCTGCTCTCCATCATTTACCATCAGTGCTGGCTCATCAGGGAGGTCCCAGAGGACTGGAGGTGCCAGTGTGAGCCCATCCCCAAGAAGGGCTGGAAGGAGGAGCTGGGCAACTCCAGGCCTGTCAGCCTGACCTGGGTGCCCGGCAAGGTTATGGAACAGATCACCTTGAGTGCCATCCCAGGGCACCCACAGGATGGCCAAGGGGTCAGAGCCAGCCAGCGTGGATTTCAATATCTGCACTGATGATCTGCATGAGGGGATTGAGTCCATCATGAGCAAATTTGCAGGTGACACCAAACTGGCTGTGAGTGTGGATCTGCTGGGGGATAGGAGGGCTCTGCATAGGGCCATGGACAGGCTGGATCCAGGGCCCAAATCCAACAAGGTGAGGTTTAACAAGTCCAAGTGCTGCATCCTGCCTTTTGGCCACAACAACCCCTGCAGCACTACAGGCTGGGGACAGAGTGGCTGGAGAGCAGCCAGGCAGAAAGGGATCTGCAGGGACTGATGGACAGCAGGCTGGGCATGAGCCAGCAGTGTGCCCAGGTGGCCAAGAAGGCACATGGCTCTGGCCTGGATCAGGAATGGTGTGGTCAGCAGGAGCAGGGCAGAGATTCTTCCCCTGTGCTGGGCACTGGTTAGGCAGCACCTCAAGGGCTATGTCCAGTTCTGGGCTCACTGGAGTGGGCAACAGGAAGAAATTTGTAGCTGGAAGAATAAAGAAAGCAAAGGTGAAGCAAAGGAATTGCTCAGGGCAGTTTGGGAGTGGCTGCCAGGCAGCCCTGGCTCTGAGCAACAGCGTCTGCAGTGGGACAGGAAACTCCCAGCTGATGGGAACAAACTTTCTGGCTGACTGCAGAGGCCAGGACAAACCTGAGTGGTTTCCCTGGTGTCCCCCAGCCCTTGCTGGCCCCAGGGGCTGATGGCATTTGTGTTCCCTCAGGTTCATGTCCCCACAGCAACAGCATGGGGGTGCTCCCCCTGCTGTGTGCAATGCAAACAGGGGCTGCTGAGCCAGTGCTGCCGTGTCTGTGCCTGCAAGGATGGGGCACCTGTGTGAGCTGGGGGAGAGGCCAGGGCTGCAGAGGGGGGATGTTGTTGGCAGCTCCATGAGGATGCTCTGGGACACTGCCCTGGGCTGTGCAGCGCACTGGGGATGGGTTAGCCCCTGCTCTGCTGCTCCTTCCCGTCTGCCCCAGGGCCCTTGCAGGGCCCCAGCCATGCTGTTTGCCCTCAGCCTGCCCATGGCCAGCCTGGGGCTGCTCACGGGGGTTTTCTGTGCTGAGCATTGGCCTGGGTGTGTTCTTGAGAGAGCCTGGGCAAGGAGCCTGGAGCCCCCAGGCCCTGGGCTAAGGCGCCAGCGCTGCCCCAGCAGTGCCCATGGCCTGTCCCTGCTGCAGTCCCGGCACTGCCACCCCCAGGGCTGTGCCCGGCCCCGAGAGCACTCAGGCCCTACAGCAACACCAGGGCCACCAGGGCAGCGGGGCAGGGCCATAGCAGCAGCACTGGCAACACCAAGTGCTGCTGCTGCTGGGCACAGCTGCTGGGCCAGCACTGATCTGCCCCCAGCTCTGCACACAGACATTGCTGCTGCAGCTCCTGAGAAGGGAACAAAAGGGCATCTCTGTAGAAAACTTTGCTGGGAGAGCACTCACATCTTTAAAGCCATCTAGAGCACAGCCCCTCCTTGACACAGTCTGCAGTCATAGAGAAGATGGAGAGAAACTAAAGGAGAAATGGCATAAACAATGACATTTCCTGTGGCACAATGTTAAGTAAAACCAAGCAAAAGAACCTCTAAGATAAAACCAATAAGAAGTACCAAAGATGATTTTTATTACTAGTGATATGCAGAAATTGGCCAGCAGTTTAATGTTCCTGAAAGCATCCAGTCATCAGTGTCCACACTGCAGCCTTGAGCTCCTGGTTCCTCAGGCTGTAGATGAGGGGGTTCAGGGCCGGAGGCACCACCGAGTACAGAACAGACAGGGACAGATCCAGGGATGGGGAGGACATGGAGGGGGGCTTCAGATGAGCAACTGTTCCAGTGCTGAGGAACAGGGAGACCACGGCCAGGTGAGGGAGGCAGGTGGAAAAGGCTTTGTGCCGTCCCTGCTCAGAGGGGATCCTCAGCACAGCCCTGAAGATCTGCACATAGGAGAAAACAATGAACATAAAACAAACAAACAGCAAGCAGGCACTAACTGTGATGAGCCGCAGTTCCCTGAGGCGGGAATTTGAGCAGGAGAGCTTGAGGATCTGGGGGATTTCACAGAAGAACTGGCTCAGGGCATTGCCATGGCACAGGGGCAGGGAAAATGTATTGGCCGTGTGCAGCAGTGAATAGAGAAAGCCACTGACCCAGGCAGCTGCTGCCATGTGGGCACAAGCTCTGCTGCCCAGGAGGATCCTGTAGTGCAGGGGTTTGCAGATGGACACGTAGCGGTCGTAGCACATGATGGTCAGGAGGCAAAACTCTGATCCAAGAAAGAAGAAAATCAGAAAAACCTGTGCAACACATCCATTGTAGGAGATGGTCCTGGTGTCCCAGAGGGAATTGTGCATGGCTTTGGGGACAGTGGTGCAGATGGAGCCCAGGTCGCTGAGGGCCAGGTTGAGCAGGAAGAAGAACATGGGTGTGTGCAGGTGGTGGCTGCAGGCTATGGCGCTGATGATGAGGCCGTTGCCCAGGAGGGCAGCCAGGGAGATGCCCAGCAAGAGGCAGAAGTGCAGGACCTGCAGCTGCCGTGTGTCTGCCAGTGCCAGCAGGAGAAAATGGCTGATGGAGCTGCTGTTGGACATTTGCTGGGGCTGCACATGGGGACCTGTTCATGGAGAAAGGACAGTGACAAGTCAGGAGAGGGTGCTTTGAGCCAAACCTGGGCCATTCCCTGCAGACTGTCCCACTGGGACTCACCCACCCTTGTTCCTGCTCTGTGAAAACCTTCACCCAGGTCCCTGCCTGAGCTCCAGTTGTGCTGGCTGAGTGTGCCAGGAGCAGCCAGGCCTGTGCATGGGGGCTCTCGAGGAACCATCCCTGCCCCACTGCCCTGGGTTTGTGGCCGTGGGGCAGAGGGACAAGGCTGGATCTTCAGGATTTGTCAATGGAATCACTCCTAACGCAGAAAGGCATGGTAGCATCTGCACTCCCACTTTTAAAGGATGGCAGGAATTTATTATAGGAATTGTTTTCCTACATACACATCATTCCTGGCTCTCTGAGGTCAGAAATCCCCAGCATTTCTACTGCACTTTGAGTTTGCCGCTGCGAGATAGGAGAGCCAAAGGATTCCCTGTGGATGAGGGAAGATGAGGGGCTGGATGGGCTTGTTCCCAACTGCCATGGCTTTGCACCTTTGGCTGCAATCAGAGCAAAATCACACTCCAGGTTCACCCTGGGATAAACCAGACCCTGCCCAGAGCAGAGGGATCCCTGAATGTCTCACCCTCTCTCAAGGTCCCTGGGCAAGGTCTCAGCACCCCCTTGTGCCAAGGACACTCATGGCTCCCTTGGCAAACCCAACAGCATTTCCTCAGCTGTGGCAGCTCTGCCTTTCCCTTTGGGACATTCAGGGAACTCCCAGAGGCTCTGGCACAGATTTGCACCCAGGAGGGCAGCTCAGAGCTTGGAAGGGCACAGCAAGGAGATACTTGGCTGTGCCCATGATGGGATCTCGGGGAGAGGGCTCAGCTCATTCCCCTTTCCCATGGACTGCTTTGCCCACAGCCCCACTGGTGCCAGGGAAGCTTGGACACCCCATTCCCATGGACAGCCCTGCCTGGCAGGAATGCCAAGGGCAGTGCCTGACTCAGCTGCTGCAAATGCCAGAGCCTCCCTGAGAGCAGCAGATAACAGGGCAGGGCAGAACCAAGAGAAGATGTTGTGGTGCTGTGCCTGAGAGGGCAGGGCAGAGACAGCCGGGCACTCAGGACAGTGTTCCCGTGCCCAGCTGTGCCTGGCACCTCCCACAATCCAACCGTGCCCTCATCCTGCCCCCAGCACTGCTCTCTTCAGCCCTCTCTCCTTCCCTGAGCATCTCCCTGGGCCTGGATGTTCCCTCCTGAGAGGAGCCTTGTCCCTGCCAGCACTCACAGAGCCCATCCCAGCCTGTGTGCCCTGGCCGGGGCCCTACAGAAACCTGCCTGTGTGCAGGGCCCTGGCCGGGGCAGGCTCTGTGTGCAGCTGGGCAAGGGCAGCTCAGGAGAGCCCTGCTGGGCCCTGCAGAGGTGATGCTGCTGCTGTCCAGGGCTGAGGAGTGGCTGAGGGCCCTTTGGGAGGCTCCCAGCAGAGAGACTGACCACCCAAAGTTACAGTTCTGCAGTCCCTGTAAATGTTCAAACACTCCTTTGATGATCCTGTGTGTCCCTTTCAACTCAGAATGTTCTGTGATTCTGGGATTACAATTCCTGTTCTGCTTCTCTCATCCCCCTGTTGTCTATAATCTAAAGAGAAAAAAAATCCCTTGCAACAGTGTTAGAACAGTAAAGTAAAACCCAGACATTTATTGGAAGATTCCAGGTGTCCCCGTGGGAAAGGGCACATCCAGCTCCTGATTTCAATAACTTATTAAGGTTGATAATTAGGATATTTAACAGGAATATCCAAAAGGAGATTCAGTTTTCCTAGTTACACACCCCTGGGTCAACCCATTGGAGTAGGTCCAAAGGCTTCTTTGCCTTCACTCTTTATAATGACTGCTCATATTCTGCTCATTTTCAAAACCCAAAATGTTGCTATAGGTCCACTTCCTATAAGACTATATAGTATTTCAGGACTATATAAAAGAATAAGACTATATAGCATTTTAGGAATATATTTAGACAGTCAGGGTTTTGAGAGAAATGTAAGGAAATATACTAGAGTTAATTAAGGATTAAAGCTATATAAGAATATAATAGTGGTTTAATGGAATTAAGAGTTTAATAGAGTTAAGTAAGTATTAGAGTATTATAACTATATAATAGTAATTTCGAGAGCTATGAATATATAAAAATGTATAAAATACAAAAATCTTTTTGTCACCACCCCAACATCCCCATCTTTCTCCAAGTAGGAAATTGAAAACACTCTCAGGAAAGCTCCTGATCTTTACATCAATCCCAGGCCTACCTTCTTTGGCAAGTGTCCTCTGGAGCTGTGCCCAGGCTGGTCTGGAGCTGGGAGCAGCCGTGCCCCAGCCAGCCCCTCTCAGCAGCAGCCCCTGCCCTGCTCAGGGTGGCTCCTTCCCCCCACAGCTTCTCTCCAGTGCTCGGAGCAGCTGCCAGGGCTGGCTGAGAGCTGTCCCTGGCAGGCAGCAGAGTCCCTGCCCCAGCACAGCGCCCTGGGCTGCAGGACCCTGCTCTGCACGACAGCCCTGGGCACCCCTGGCTGCAGCCCCGGCTGCTCAGCCCTGCAGCAGAGCCTGGCAACAGGAGCTGCCTTGGGCTGTGCCTGGGCTGGGGCAGCAGGGAAAGCCAGCCCTGCCCCAGGGCCGCAGCCCTGCCCTGGAGCAGCTCTGAGAGTCCTCCTGAAAGGTCCTCAAAACTGTGGGATGTGCCAGCTGCAGGAGATTCCTACAGGAACTGCAGCTTCTCTTCCCCCAGCCAGGGAATGACTGTTTCAAACCTGGGCTGATTTCTGCTCTAGTGAGCTCTGAGTGAGCACCGCTCTGTGCTGCCAGCCCAGGCTGAGTTTAACCCCTCTGTGCTGTGCCCGGGGTGGCTGCAGGCAGAGCCCCAGCCCTGCTGGGCTGTGCACAGGAGCTGCTCCTGGGCAGAGCTGTTTCTCTGCAGTGCTGCCCTTACCAGGAGCTGCCTCTGGGCCACGAGCCTCTCTGCAGGTTTTTCAAAGGACTTTGGCTTTGGCTTTTGCCTTGGAGTCTCTGAGAGGTTTGTGCAATCATGGCCTCCAATTACTGCTGTAATTAGTCCCTGGAGAGGCTTTGTCAGTAACAACACTCAGTGGGCTCATTAATGCTTCAGGGTACTTCCGTTTTTTCAAAATACTTGATGTTTCCCTTTTGATACAGACTCTGTGAGAGGTTTGTGCAATCATGGCCCCAATTATCTGCTTTAACGAGTCCCTTGAGAGTTTTGTACTGAAACTTAGCAGGGCTCATTAATGCTTTGAGATACTCAAGGTTTTTAAAGGTATTTTAGGGATTTAAGAATACTTTTAGGTACTTTTTAGGATTTTCCTTTCTTCACTGAGTCTCTGAGAGGTTTTTGTGCCATCCTGGCCTCCAATTCTCTCCTCCAAGGAGTCCATGAGGAGCCTGTGTTGGGTATCTTCCCCCTTTCTGTTTTACAACAAAGATGGAACTGAAAGAATTTTGTAAGACTTTCTAAAAGCATTCAAACAATCATGGGAAAATTAACAATACAACAACAACCACTAAGAGAATGAATAGTCCTGTTTTAGCTAGACATCATCCAACCCTTTAGTCCCTTGGATTGGAAGAGTTTATTGAACCAGTCTTTTTTTTCCACTTGAAGCTTCTTGAATCCTTCAAGTACCTGAATGCTCTTGTGGATTGACTCACTGTGGCTGGAGAGGTTCATGCAACACATGCCCTCAGAGTCTACACAGCCATGCCCATGTGCCCAGAGTAAAAACTCTATCGCTGTTCTGCAAGGTGGCATGTCTGATGGTCTCTATGTCTGAGAGTAGGCCACTCAATGTGAGGGATGTGGCATTGGTTTGCTTACTTAACAGGCACCCAAGATGGTCTAATTGTCCTAAAGCTTTAGCTGCAGCCACCCAATGTAGTCCACACTGGGGATGCTACCATCCAATACCTGGATTAAAGCTTGCAAAGCCATCTCTTTGATATCATCCAATACTTCTCTAGAGATACCTGCTGCTTGGTCATCTGGTAGGCTGTGTTGTCCTTCTCCAGCTAGATGGTTGATTCTGCCCTTGCCTCATTATTAGCATAGTCTGCTATTAATTGATTTAGTAAATACTTCCATCCCCCTTCCCCCAGGGTGTATTCTGTAGGTGACAATACAATGGTCATAAAATATTTTAAATCATAGGGAGTTAAGACATGTGCTGTAAACATGGCCCTCATTAGGCCATTAAAACAGGGGAAGTCCCTCCTATGGTCTTTAGCTGCCCTACACAGATCCTTGATTTTCCCGCAAACCAATGGCTGATACCTGGGATTCTGCCTCTTTCTTTCATAACATACCGGGGCAATGAGGAGTTTCGAGACTATTTGCCAATCTCCTTCCTTAACTGCTTCTTTCCAGATCATTTCCCAGGGATCTTTTAGGGCTAAAGGGGTGAGGTGGCTCTGGGGAATCCAAACTGTTTTCTAAGGAGGAAGAATAACTTGGAGGAGAAACATTTGGATTAGAAATAGTGTGACAGTTGGGCTTAGTATCTTTGACCATGGGGTCATATTGTTGCCGGAGGGTTAGGCAAAGGGCATTGCCATTTTGTCAGGTGTTGGGGAGGAAGGTCCTTGATTTAGGATGGCAAACAACTGGGCTGTCGTTCTGGAGGCATCGCCCAGGGTGGAGGTGGAATGATTGACAGTGGGGGTGTGACCCACAGTTTTGGGGGTGGAGTCTGGTGGTTCATTCAGGGCGGAAGAGAAGGTTGTGGTAGCAGGAAATGGAGGAGCCAAGATGGGAGGGAGGATGATCGGGCTCTCGAGCCACGTTCAGGCTCCTTCCATCTTAACTCTCCAGGGCATGATACTCCAAGAGAGCATGGCCATCGCCATCTTGGACCATTGTGGAACGTCTGATAAAGGCAGGTTTGGGGCAAGGTCCTGAGTTAGGAGTGACCAATGGATTGAGTATTCAACACACTGCTGGCTGGTGAAGGGTCTCAAGGGTGGTGTGGAAGATGGGGAGTATGTGGGATGCAATGGAGTCCCTTTTGATCAAAAGGTTGTACAATTTAACTTCCACTTAGTCTCAAAATTCAGTAGTATGGATTTCGACACCACAGATGTCTGGAAATTTTTTCATGATCCACCTCGTGATTGATTTTTATTCGTTCTTTGAAAATATTTCATCATGATCAGTGAGAAAGCATCCATATACACTCCTTTCTACTGTGGACATCTGGCTGACCATTTTTCTTTCTTTGCCTTATGGAGAAGAGCCACCGCAACACCTCAAATTAATTATGGGACATGGGTACATACTGTTAAAACACAGTGGCAAAATGGGCAATAAATATCTTGCATTTCCCCAAACCCACCTGCAATCCTGTGCAGGTGAAACCATCGTTGTCCCTGCCGATCCTGGGCAAGGTCCCTTGCAGCAACGATGAATCCGCCAGGCCTGGCACAATCCAAAATCCCAGGGTGCACTGGCCTATCCATCAGCTAACCCCAGCTGACATGACTGACACAGAGAGCCCTGAATATTACAGCGACCTGAGGGGGTCTCCATGGTGAGAGAAGGACGAGAATCTTGTTCCTTGATCAGAAGGCTTGATTTATTGATATAGAATATATAATACATTATAACTATACTAAAAAGAATAAAGAGAGAGGTTGCAGAGAGCTGCAAAGCTAAGAATAGAATAGAAAGAATGAATAACAAAGTTCTGTGTCCAGGGGACCTTTCCCTGAGCTGCTCCTGTGATTGGCCCTTAATGGTACACATGGAAGATGAGCCAATCACAGGATCACCTGTCACATTTCACAACAGCCGATAACAATTTGTTTACATTCTTTTTCTGGGGCTCTGCTTCCCAGTAGATGGACAAATCCCAAAGAAAGGATTTCTATGAAGAAATGTCTGCGACACCTGAATGCCATGGTGCCTGTTTGGGCGCCAAATGTCACAATGAGGGTGGCTGTGACAAAACCTCTCTGGCTCCCTGAGTTCAGGGTGAGTGTGGTGAAAATGAAAAAGAGCAGGATCAATGGAGTTGTTTAAAAGGAACTTTAATAACAGGGTGAAAAATAATAAACATGGAGAAGTCCAGCACAGTACAAGGGGCAGGATTCTAAAACCTGAGACAAAGGGGAAGCAACAACATAGACATTTGGGGCTAGAAAACTAGAACAATAACATATAGAAGAAATAAGTAACCAATAAACCAATAGGGATGTAGAATTTGGACAACTTAGCATAACAACACTAAAGGCTTATGGGGGATTTCTCAAGCTCACCCTAAGTTAAAAGAATGATTCCTAGGACTTGAAACTCATGCCCAGTTCTTTTGGGGTAAAATCTAGCTGACTCTGAGTTACAGCCGGGCTAACTCACACATTGCTGATTTGCACTGGCCCCTTGGGACCATGCAGCCCAACAGAGCCACAATGATGTCCTTGGTTCCACGAGGCTCCACAGTGTCACAATGGTCCCTTGGATCCATGGTGCTTTGCAGTGTTCCAATGGCTGCTTCATTTCACAAGGCTCCCAAATGTCACATTGGTCTGCATAGGAAGAAAGCCATGGAGCCCCCATGTTTCAGCAGCTGATGAACGGCAACCACCAGAGGCCAAGGCAAGCCTGACCTGTCTGTCCTGGCAACTTTGCTGGCAGCAATCCTTGCATACACAGAAATTTGGAGGTGGAATCCAAATTTTGCCCATGGACGCCTGGAAAAAATGGACAGTTCTTTTCCATGAAAAAGAAGAGCCCAGAGCCTCAGTGTTTCAGGGGCAGATGGGAGTGGCCTTCCACATTCCAAGGTCAGGCAGACCTGTCAGGTGACCCCTGGGAGACCAAGGCAGTCATACCTATTTCATGTTCCCTTGCTTCCACAGGGCCCTGCAGTGTCACAATGGCTCCTTGCTTCCATGATGCCCTCAGGTGTCATAATGGCCCCTTGGTTACACAAGTCCTTAAGGATCTTAATGGTATCTATGGCTCCACAAGGACCCACAGTGTCCTAATGGTCTTTGGGTGCCATGAAGCCCCTCTTTATCACCATGGCCTCTTGGTTCTATTGGGGCCCAGGCAACAATGATCCTCTTGGTTCCACAAGTTCTCATAGTGTCACAATGGACCCTTCCTTCCATGAGTCCCTGCAGGATCTCAATGGCCCTTTGGTTCCATGGAGCCCCACAGTGTCATAATGGTCTCCATGATTCCATGGGGCCTTGCAATGCTCTCCATTGATCCATGGTGCCCTGCAGGATCACAATGGCCCTTTGGTTCCACAAAGCCCCGCTGCTTCACACTGGCCCCTTGGGACCATGCGGCCCACCAGACCCACAATGATGTCCTTGGTTCCATGAGGCCCCACAGTGTCACAATGGTCCATTGCATCCATGGTACTCACAGTGTCACTGTTGGAGAGTTTTGTTCAGACATGGCTTATAGAAAAAGGCCATGATCACATACAGCTGGTTAAGCAGTAAAAAGCAGCTGTAAGTATTAAGTTCTCAGCCTTCTGATTGCAAGAAAAACAAAAACACTGTCCTTGGTTAAATGATGAGAAAAACATGGTGAAAACATGGAGTCCTTGAATGTAGTCAGCAGCAGGATAAAAAACAAGTATTAGTCTCAACAGGAAAGCCACAAGTATTAGCAACAAAGGAGGAGTTGACATGTAATCTGTAACCAATGATGAGCTCAGCTTTTACAATATGTATGAGCTTAATTAACACTACTATAAAATTATGTAAGCTGGATCAATAAATTCGAGACAAAGATCATCAATAGGATGTGTGCAAGTCTCCCTTCACTTGCCTCAAACGTTGACCTCGATCGTGAAACAGTGACAGACCACGGAGGAGTGAAGAACCAGGTCAGGTCCTGAAACAGCCGGGACAGCAGAAAAGCGTGGAGAAAAAAAAAAAAAAGGAGAAAAAAGAAGCTGAGACGCGCCGTGCTCCGGGTGGGGTGATCGTACAGGCAAGCCTGGCTGAAAAGTGCTGCTGCGACCTTGAAGAGCTGCAAACAGCGCTGACAATTTAGGTATGGAAAGACAAGCAGCATATGATTTATTTACTGCCTTTTTACAAAAACGGCAGGTTAGGGGAATAGATTTGCAAAAGGATTTACCAGGGCTTTTGGCTTATGGCTATGCTAAGGGAGTTCTTATTAACCCCCATACTGTTCATGAGTTAACGGAGTGGCATAAATTCGGTGATTTATTGTGGGAGGCTACTTTAGAGGACGGTAAAACTGCCAGGAAGTTAGGTAAATTATGGAGGGTGGTTCACAATGAGATGTTAAAGCATCAGGCTGAGAAAAAAGCAGCCGAACAGGCAACAGCTGCACATGGCCGTAATAAAGACTATAATCAGGAAGCGGGTACTCCCCTCGTGCCTGCAGCTAGGACGGTTTTCTTGCCTGCTTTGCCGTCCTCCTCTGCTTTGGCAGGACTGGGTATAGAGCGCACTTCTGAGGCTTCCACACCCGCTTAAGAACAGGACCCATGGCCAAGACCACCCACTAAGCTCCTGCAAATCAATGAGCCAATCCCTGGGGCGGTAAATGACCGAGCAGAGGCTATTGCAAGGGAGCAGAGGGGATGTTGGGCTGTGCTTGCAAGAGAAGCCATGGTAAAAGGGGATGATGAGGTTATCAGCGCTGCTACCCAGCTGGCTTGTCCTGTTGTATTCAATCCGCAGGAGGGAGGGGGCCTGCAGGCTACCATTACAGCCCTTGATTAGAAATTACTGTCTCAGCTGAGGTCTACTGTTAGTCAATTTGGAGTGAAAAGTGAGTCAGCCAAACAAATGTTAGACTATATCTTTGACACCAGTCTTCTCTTGGTAAATGAATGTTGGGGAATAGCCAAATTGATATTTACTCTGCCTCAGCAATTGTTATTCAATGCTCATTGGCAAGGGCTTGTAAATGAATGCGTAGCACAATTAGGGCTAGGCTTACAGGAACAAGCAGGGACCTCTCAGAATCGTGTGTTAGCTGCTCTTGCACCACTTCAAGCGTCAGCTGCACTGGAGAAATGCCACTCGGACACCCACAATATGGGCGCTTGCAAGCGGAGATTGGGAGGCTTAATCAGGAGCCCGACCCGCAGCGACCGTGCACCGACACAAGTCATCGCTGCAGCATCAGCACCCTCTCCTGTCTCCAACCCGCCACAACAGGGAGCCTCGGCTTGGACCTGGCAGCTGCCGTAGATGTTACGTTGATGAACCCGCACTCACGAAAAATCCCGACAGGGATTCACGGACCTATTGTTATACAGGGTCAAGCTGGGTGCTCTGCTTTTCGGAAGATCATCTGCGTCTATGTTGGGATTATTTGTTTTGCCTGGCGTCATTGATGTGGACTATATGGTTATGGTGCATACCCCTTTCCCACCACTCCAAATTAACAAAGGACTGAGAATTGCTCAGCTGATGCCACTTGAACAAATGACAAAGGGATTACCGGCTATAAAAGGACAAGAGAGGGGGGAAAATGGTTTTGGATCCACCGGAAGACTTGCCTTGCTGACTTTGAACCTTTCTGAGAGACCCAAGAAAAGGGTGGAAGTGGAATTTTAAGGACAGAAAGGATCATTTTCAGGCTTGCTGGACACTGGAGCATATTCCAGCATTATTAGCCCTTGCTGTTGGCCTCAACACTGGCCTTTGCAGCCAGCAGCCACCACAGTGACTGGGGTTGGAGGTTTTACCCTGGCTAGCCTCCGGGTTTGCATGAATGGGAAACAGCTAACAGCTTTCTTTTACTTAGTCCAATTACCACCTACCGTGCAATGCCTTATAGGGCGGGACATTATGGCTTGGTTGGGGGTGGTCTTAACCCTTTGGGGTAAAAGCCATTGCTTGGACCTAGGCTGAGGAACCTTGTGACATATGCTATATGGATACTAGGTGTGCTTTTAATGCTTTTGCATATTTTACCTTGTATTTTTATTTGTATTCAAAATATGATCAGTAGAATGATAGAAAAAACCTGGCAGACTAACCTCCTTGGCGCAAAAAGAAAAACGGGGAATATGTTGGAGAGTTTTGTTCAGACATGGCTTATAGAAAAGGGCCATACAGCTGGTTAAGCAGTAAAAAGCAGCTGTAAGCAGTAAGTTCTCAGCCTTCTGATTACGAGAAAAACAAAAACACTGTGTCCTTGATCAAATTATGAGAAAAACATGGTGAAAAACATGGAGTCCTTGAATGTAGTCAGCAGCAGGATAAAAAACAAGTATTAGTGTCGACAAGAAAGCCACAGGTATTAGTAACAAAGGAGGGGATGACATGTAATCTGTAACCAATGATGAGCTCAGCTTTTGCAATATGTATGAGCTTAATTAACACTACTATAAAATTATGTAAGCCGGATCAATAAATTTGAGACAAAGATCATCAATAGGATGTGCTCGTTTCCCTTCACTTTCCTCAGGTTTGATTAAAATAGAGAAAGCACTTCAGGGCTCTTTCTCTGGCTTCAATGGTTTTCAGGTCTTCGGGGCTTGTACAGCTCCCTGGAGTCAGTTTGGAATACTTTTCAAGAGAAAGATTTTAAAGTGCATCTCATGACTTTTCTTCTTTAATAGAGTATTTTTTTATTTTTTCAGTTCACAGAAGAGCTGATAGAAGCATTCCTGTCGTGGTTTGACCAGGAAGGAGTGGGAATTCTGGGAAGCTGTGGTCAAACCAATGAAGGTTTTGGGTTTGAGACTGGCGTCCGGTGTGGCCAGTGGGGTTTGGACACACCTCCGAGAATAAACAGGGGTTAAAAGCAAGGCACTGCCCTTGGCACTTCCTCTTTTGGACATCGTCGGGCGAAGAGGTCAGATCTCTTCCCCTGCCCAGCCCGCTGCTGCTGGGCGGGGGAGGGGCCGGCCATGCGGTAGGCCTGGGGCCTGGACAGAGATGGGGTTGAGGGGGCTTCGGGGGGGCTTCGAGGATGGAAGGGTGGAAGATCCCAGAGAGTCAGCCCTCGGGCAGCCCCCCCCCCCCCCCCCCCCCCCCCCCCCCCCCCCCCCCCCTTCCCCCAGGAGAGCAACCAGCCAGAAGGAGAAGGAGGGAGGAAGACTGCCCGGCCGGAGCGGCAGCGTGTGGGCAGCGTGCGTGGGAGTCGCTCCAGGACCGACAGCAGAGACTGAAAACTTTTAACCCTTTCTTGCATGATTGGGGCCTTGCAAAAATGCTAATCCTCCTCGAAGCTGAATAAGAAGGGAGATAAGAGATGAGATGTGGAGATGATTGGATGGGGAGAGATGATTTGGAGTGGCCTTTTGGCTGGACTTTTCTCGTGGCTATGGACTCAGTTGTTCCTGTGACACAGACTGCATTTAGGGGGAGGCAGTGCCTCAAAACCAGGAAGGTTCTTCGTGAGGACCCCCCGGCCCCAGGGGGTTGGAAAAATATGGGGGGGACAGATGTCCCAAAAGCAGAGACTGTGCCTTTTTGGAGTGAGACAAGGCATCCTTGAAAGACAACCCTAAAAGCAGCTCTGGTCCATGCCGTCAGTGGTGAGAGCACTGGGCATGGAAGGAAGATGTCACAAGCGGCAAAAGGACTTTTTTTTTTCCCGGGCGGTGCCGAAGTGACAAGGAAGCATCCGAGGTTTCAGTGTGTTTCCAGGAGAAGCCTATGGAACGAGAAGGACTCCTTTCCTCTTCATGAACTGATGTTTGAGTATACTAAAGTGTCGTACCGGGTGTTTTGGGAGAATGTATTGGATTGAGAAAGTCAGGGAGTGGGGAGGAGGAAAGTGGCTTTTTTGTAAGGTTTTCAATTTTTTTTTTCTTTCTTTTCCTTATAGTCTTTCTCTATTTTCCTGTAGTTTAAGTAATAAAGTGGTCTTTATGTTTAAGTTAGAGCCTGTTTTGCTTATTCCTGGTCACATCTCACAGCAGACACCAGGGTGAGGCATTTTCATGGGGGGCACTGGCTCTGTGCCAGGCTCAAACCATGACAATTCCCCAGGTGATCCTAATGCTGAATGTCTCCTTAGGAGGTCTGGGCACAGAGAAGAATGAGCCCCTTGAGGGCTGACCCTGTTTGGACAAGCTGCTCCTCACCCCCAGCCTCACCATGTCTGACATGGCCCACCTGGCACTGACATCCCTGTGACCTCCAGCAGAACCTTGTCCCCTGAGCTCTGCAGGTCCATGCCCCAGCCCATTGCACCATGTCCCACCTGCTCTCCTCAGGACTCTGCCTGCACACAGGCCCAGGAGAAGTTTTCCTGTTGGGAAGGAAAGAATGGAAAAGCCTGAGCAGGTTTCCTGAAAGCAAACCCCACTCAGGAACCACCTGCTCAGTCCAGGCTGCATGGAATGGTGTCACCTTTCTACAAGGGACAGTGTGAGCAGAAATGATATCTGGGAGCAGAATTCTCTGAGTCTCCCAGCTGAATTCTCTGTCCCTGTCCTTTCCCTGGATCTCTGTTGCAGATGGAAGCTCCTGGTGCCATCCTCACCTTTAACCTCTCTCTTGAATGCAAACAGATGTTCCCAGCTGTGTTCAGCAGGATTTGCTCAATGTTTCTACAAACTTTTGTGTTCCTCATGGAATGAAGGGGCCATTTTGGCACTGGAGCGGGCGATGTGGAAGCAAGGAGTCAGTTGTGATCCTGGGGTCCCATGGAACCAAGGGGCCATGGTGACACAGTGTGGCCAGGTGGATCCAGTGGTCCATTGTGACACTGTGGATCCAAGGAGACCATGGAGACAACCTCAGGACCTCATGGAACCAAGGAGTCCACGGTGACCCAGTGGGGCTGCATGGAGCCAATGTTCCATGGTGACACTGTCCATCCAAGGAGTTCATTGTGACACTGCGTAAGCTCATGGAGGGAGGGAGGCCATTGTGACACTGAAGAACTTCATGGCACCAAATATCCATGGTGACACAGCAGGGCATCATGGGAACCAAGGAACTGCTACTGTCAATATGGAAACTCATGGAACCAGGGGCCCTTGTGGCACTGCAGAACCAACAAAGGTGCTGGACCTTGTCCCCTGGCCCTGCACAGCTCCTTGGGAGGCATGGCAGGAGCAGCGCCCTGGGAACCTCAGGAATGCCTCTCTGGGATCCATGGCACACACTCCCAGGGGCTGGAATTCCAGTTCCCAGACAGGAAAAGATGTTCCTGCCCTTGAAAGCAAAGCTCTCAAGAAGGAGCCAAAAGCTAAGTGGAACAAGATCTTACAGTGACACTCACAGAGAAACAGAACAGGCAAAGAAAGGCAGCAAAGAAAGGAGGACACAAACACAATAATTTGAGAAGGTGGCAGGCTGAAAAATAAACTGGAAGTGATGGAAAATGATTGAGGCAGAAATAATTCTGGAAATTTTATTTACTATCAAAACAGATCCCATACAACCAGCTGTTGCCATTTGTCGACGGAAGGAGACCAGGACATCCATTGATCATCACAGGCCCAATTTTATTGATCATTACGGCGGGTTAAATACAGTTCATAATGAACTTCATGCATATTGCAAAAGTTGAGCTCAGGATTGGTTAGTTACATATCAGCAACTACACCTACTTCTGCATTCCTATGGTTCTACTTTTGATACTTTTTACATATTCTCAGGAGATATTCAGGAATAATCTCAACTCCCTATCCCCCTGTTGCAGCAAGGTCACTGATTGCTAATTGCTGACATCCCGTTTCAGCTTGCTGACTGCTGACTTCCCTCTCTCAGCTTAACCAGCGGCATTATCTCAGTATGGCCTTTCTCAGCTAGCCAACTATTAATAAAACTCTCCACACCCAGCCCCACATAATCCTGGTCCAACACCCAAGAATCTGGATCCCACTTCTCCCAGTCTCCTTCCAACCCCATCACACCCTGGAGGCTGTGGAATTTAATAATTTTGACATGGGACTGAGGTTTTTTTTAGGTGGGAATAAGACAATTTTAGGTGGTGTTGAGCTCTTTTGGGGTAAGATTGAATTGTTTTTGGTGGGACTGAGTCAGTTTGAAGTGACAAATCAATCCATCTTGGCTTTTAGAGTGCAAAGATATGGAGAACACTTCCTGAAATCCCCCAAGAATCCACAAATCCTACAGAACATGTCCCCAAACCATAAATTCCACCTGAAATAGCTGTGAAATCCTTGATCAATTACTTTCTTTTTAGTCTTATTTCATGTGTTTTTAAGTGATAAAAATGAATCAAGGGGAACTTGGGGCCAAACCAAAAGGAAAACCAGCCAGGTGTCCTCTCAGCGCAGATCACTGGGAATATGGGTCACCAGGGCTCTGACCAATGTGGATCCTTCCAAGAAGGATGAAGCTGGAGTGGTGCATGAAGCTGTTCCTGCAGTCAGGGCATTTGCAGGGCTTCCCTTATCATTGCCTTCATTGGTGTTTGGTCCAGTGAGAGCTCTGGGTGAAGCTCTTCCCACACTGGGGACATTCGTAGGGCCTCTCCCCAGTGTGGATGCACTGGTGCGAGATGAGGTTGGAGTTGTGCTTGAAGCCCTTCCTGCAATCAGGGCAGCGAAAGGGCCTTTCCTCAGTGTGAATCTGCTGATGCTGGAGGCTATTAGAGCTGCTCTGAAACCTCTTCCTACACTGTGGACACTGCTAGGGCCTCTCCCCAGTGTGGATGCGTTGGTGGATGACATGGGCAGAGCTGCATCTGAAGCCCTTCCCACACTCCCCACACTCATAAGCCCATTTCCACAGATCATCTGGTGGCTGATCAGGGTCCTGCTCTGCCTGAAGCTCTTCCCACACTCCAAGCACCTGTGGGCCTTCTCTCCATCATGAAGCTGCTCATGGACCACCAGCTCTGAGCTCTGGCTGAAGCTCTGTCCACCTTCCTGGCACAGGGTGGGTATTTCCTCCTCAGAGCACCCTGGGCTGGGTTTGCAGCCCCTGCTCCTGTGGGATCTCTGGGGATTTTCCTCCCCATTGGATTCCTGTGCTGTGGAGCCAGTCAAAACAGCCTCTTCCATGAGATTCTGCTGAGGAGATTTGTCCTTCCTGGTCTCCATCTTCAGCTCCTTGTCTGGGGCAGGAAGGACAAGGAAAGGATGAGATTTGCCTCTGTGCCAGAGGGAAGGGTAAGGAGATCCCCCCAGTGCATCCCCAGCAGGACGGCGTTGGCAGTGGGGTTGTCCTGCAGCCTGGGGCTGTGCTGGGTTGGGAGATGGAGCAGGAGAGAGGGGGAAAGGGGCACTGAATTCCTCCTCACCTGCCTGGTAATCCCAGGGCTCCTTCCTCTTCCTCGCAGCCTCCTCCTCCATCTGGTGAAAGTTTGGGGATGGGAAATCCTGTTTTGGGAGGAAAACAAGGGATGAGTACATTGAATTTTGTACTGGTTTCAAGGCAAATCTGTGGGAGAGTCTAAGCCAGAATAACAATTTAATAAGAAAATTTAGATCAAGGCAATGATACAGAAACCCTGCCTTAAACTGTTCTCTGACCCCAAGTGCCTTTGACAACAGAAAGGTTTCCTCCTTTGAGCAGGTTGTTTTTCTCTCTGGAAGAACTCTTGGAAACTTGGACACAGCTTCCTCTGAGCAACTTACGGGAGAACTGATGAGGAAAATGGCTGTTGTGGGTGGCCAGTGTAAAGAAAATATTTTGTTGTTATTCCTTGAAAAGTTTGTTAAAATCATTGGAGGAAAGGGAGCAAATGATACCAGCAAGACTGACAAGGTTTATTCACCCAATGGTGAGGAACACAAGGCTGTTAAAAGTCCCCCAAGAAGCCCAGCTCAAGTAGCTAAATTCCCGAAAACTACTGAATTCCAAGGCTTGGATTCTGTGCCTCAGATTCCCACACATTTAATATAAAATCCTTTAACTCTTAACATGTGAAGTCACCCCAAAATGTTCCAGGTAAGTAGGATTAGAAAGAGAAGGAAGAGAACAACAGAAAGACAGAAGATCCATAGAAAGTGCCAATTGCTTGGGTTCCAGCATCACCAACAGAGGAACCCCAGGAGAAGGCAGGATCCAGACCCTGGGCTGGGCTCATGCTGTGGCTTTTAACCCCCTGGGCCTTCGTGGCCCCGCCCCTGGGGTGGGACTGCCAGCTGCTTGTCCAATCAGAGTCAGGGTAGGCACCAGCTGCCTAAGTGTGATTGATTGATTAACAGCTCAGCCAATCAGAGCTGGGTGAACACCATCCTCTGCTGTGTGATTGAAAGCTCTGCCAGGCCAGGGCTGGGGGCAGGGCTCTGTTCCACCACAAACCAAGGCCTGACCCGGCTCTGACCCTACACAGGCATTCCGAGCATCGGGACATCGATCTCATCCAGACTCTGACAGCAACCACGGTGACACTTTGGAACCTTCTGGAACCACGGGTCAGTTGAGACAATGGAGATCCAAGGAAAAGATTGTGAGACAATGGAATCCAGGAATCATGGAATCAAGGAGACCATTATGCAACTCAGGGGCCCTATGGATTCAAGGGTCAGTGATAGAACTGTTTTGTCCATATAAAAAAGGAGCCCTTGTGACACAATGGGGCAGCATGGAGCCAAGGGACTCCTATGACTCTGTTGGGACTCATGAAATCAAGAAGCCATTGTGACATTGCCAGACCTCATGGAATCGAGACCATTGTGACAATGTGGGGTTCCATGAAATCAAGGGAACATGGAACAGGTCTGCCTGGTTTGGCCTCCTGGGGATTGTCTGACAGGTGCCACTGAATTTGACATGCCAAGGGCCATTTCCCATCTGACCATGAAGCACTGGGGCTCTGTGCTTTTATTCCTGTGGGAAAGAACTTTCTTTCTTATCTAGGCATCCATGGCCAAAATTGGGATTCTGCATCTAAAAATTCCTATATCCAGGGGTTACTCCTGGATGAAAGCTGCCCATACAGTCAAGTCTGGCCAGACTTGGCCTCTGGTGACTGCCTCTCATCTGATCATGCATCACTGGGGCTCACTTGTTTCCTTCATATGGAGACCATTGTGACACTGTGGAGCATTGTGGAACCAAGGGGCCATGGTGACACTGCAGACCCTTGAGGAGCCTGTTACTCTGTAGGAACTTGTGGAACCAAGTGGAACATTGTTACCCTGCAGAGTACCATGGATGCAAGGGGCCACTGTGACACTGTGGGGCCTCATGGAACCAAGCACATCTTTGTGGCTCTGTGGGGCCGCATGATCCCAAGGGGCCAATGTGAAGCAGTGGGGCTTCATGGAACCAAGAGGCCCTTGCTGCACTTCAGGGCCTCGTGGAGCCAAAGGGCTGTTGTGATCCTGCAGAGCACCATGGTTTCATGGAGAGCATTGTGGCATTGCAAGGCCCTGTGGAATCATGGAGACCATTGCGACCCTGCAGGGCCTCATGGAAGGAAGGGGCCACTGAGACACTATGGGTACTTGTGGAACCAAGGGAATCATTATTGCACTACTGGGCCCCCATAGAACCAAGGGGCCATTGGACACAGCGAGGCTTCATGGAACCAATAGATCATTATGGCACTGTGGAACCATGGAGACCATTAAGATCCTTAAGAACTTGTGTAATAAAGGGGCTATTATGACACCTGAGGGCATCATGGAAGCAATAGAACCACTGGCACTGAAAGGCCTCATGGAAGCAAGGAGCCAATTTGACACTGCAGAGCCCTGTGGAACCAAGGCAACATGAAATAGGTGTGGCTGCCTTGGCCTCCCAGGGGTCACCTGACAGGTATGGCTGACCTTGGAATGTGGAACGCCACTCCCATCTGCCCCTGAAACACTGGGGCTCTGGGCTCTTCTGTTTATGGAAAAGAACTGTCCATTTTTTCCAGGCATCCATGGCCAAAATTACTATTCCACCTCAAAAGTTTAGTCAATGAAAGGATTACTCCCAGACAAAAGTTCCAGGACAGAGAAGTCTGTCTGGTCTTTGACTCCTGAGGGGCAGCACTCACCTATTTTCCAAGCACTGGAAAGGGCTCTGTGCTTTTTTATGAAAAAAAAAAGAACCCCTATCCCTCTTTACCAGGCACAAATGTTTTAAATTGGGACTCTGCATTCATAATTTCAAATATCCAAGGGTTGCGCCAAGCAAACCTTCCAGGACAGACAGGTCAGGCTTGCCTTGGCCACTGGTGACTGCTGTTCATCAGCTCCTGTACATGGGTCTCTGTGGTTTCCTTCCTATGGAGACCAATGTGACACTTGGGAGCCTTGTGAAATGAAGGGGCCATTGTGACACTGCAGAGCACCATGGATCCAAGGGACCATTGTGACACTGTCACTGTAGAGCCTCGTGGAACCAAGGACATCATTGTGGCTCTGTTGGGCTGCATGGTCCCAAGGGGCCAGAGCAAATCAGCGGTGCGGGAGTTGGCCCAGCTGTACCTCAGAGTCAACCAGATTTTACCCCGGATAAACTGGATGTGAGTTTCAAGCCCTAGGAATAATTTGTTTAACTTAGGGTGAGCTTCAGAATTCCCCCATAAGCCTTTAGAGTTGTTATGCTAAGTTGTCCAAGTTTTCCTCCCCTATTGGTTACTTGTTTGTCCTGTATGGCTATTGTTCTAGAGTGTTCTACCCTGAAGTGTATATATCGTTGCTTTGCCTTTATCTCAGGTCTTTGAATCTCACCCCTTGTACTGTGCTCAACTTCTCTGTTTACTAAAGTTCTTTTTGGGAAACTCCATTGATCCTGCTTGTTGTAGCATTGGGCAGTAGGATGGTTGGGACAGATGGAGATGAGAGATCTCTGAAGCCAGGTCTTGGAGCTTGTGGTTTATTGCAAAGGGTTTTGGGTGCAGGGCCTTGTTTGGAGCTGCCAGCCACAGCTTGGAGGAGGCCCAAAAGAGGAGCTAAAAAGTGGAACTCAAAATGGATGCCCGAAAGAGGAGGGGAGTTCCCGTTACAATACAATAAATCTTCTTCTGTGCTGCATATTCTAATTTTCACTAACCAGTATAATACAAGATACAAATCTTATAGCATTTATATATAGCCTATAAGAATCATTACATTACCATACTGTGTTACATTTTAAACCCTAAAAACTACTCTTTCGACCCCTTTTTTGACCTCCTTTGTCAAGCTAGTACGGTCTGCTCTGACCCTTGGACCTGTCTGCAAGCAGAGGGTATTGTTTCATCAACAGAATGTTACCTTCAGCAATACCATTGTTTTCCAGTTGTTCAGTAACTAAGGCTTGGTATCGCAAAGCTTGCTTTCATTTCAGTCTGACTTATAGTTTCCATATTTTCAAAATCTTTTGCCAGGCAATCATATCTTTAAGGCTTTCCTGTTTCATCTTCCCCAGCATCTGCTCCTTTTCATTTTCACCACCCTTGCCCTGAAGTTGGAGAACAAGAAAGGTTTGTCACCGCCAACCTCATTGTGACTTTTGGCGCCCAGACAGGGACCCTGACATTCAGTCACGTCAGCTGGGGTTGGCTGATGGATAGGCCAGCGATCCCCAGGATTTTGGATTGTGCCAGGCTGGCAGATTCATTATTGCTTCGAGGGACCTCGGCCAGGATCCACAAGAGACAACAGTTTTACCTGCATAGGATTGCAGGTGGGTTTAGGGAAACACAGTAAAAATTATTGCCCATTTTCTCACTGCCTTTTTACAATACGCACTGATGTCCCGTAATTGATTTGGGGTGTTCCAGTGGCTGTTCTACCTAAGGCATAGAAAGAGAAAAATGGGCAGGTAGATGTCCAAAGTAGAAAGGTGTGTATATCGATGCTTTAAGTTAATTCTCACTGATCATGACCAAATATCTTCAAAGAACAAGTTAAAATCAATCCTGAGGCGGATCATTAAAATTTCTCCAAAGGCCCCTAAGCCTGACCATCCTCCCTCCATCTTGACTCCTCCACTTCCTGCTACCAGAACCTTCTCTTCTGTCCTTAACAAACATCCAGATTCCACCTCCAAAACTGTGGGTCATGCCTCACTGTCAATCATTCCACCTTCCCCCTGGGCCATGACTCCAGATCTCCACCCTGGAAGTTTGCCATCCTAAATCAAGGCCCGTCCTCCCAGCACCTGACAAAATGGCAGTGCACTTTGCCTCCCCCTCTGGCAATGATATAACCCCATGATACAACATACTCTGCCCTGCTGACAAAGTATTTCTAATCCAAATGTTTCTGCTCCAAGTTATTCTTCGTCCCCAGAAGACAGTTTGGATTCCCCAGACCCATCTTTTCCCTCAACCCCAGAAGATCCCTAGGAAAGGATCCAGAAGGAAGCAGTTAAGGAAGGAGAGTGGCAAATAGTCTCAACACTCCTCGTTACCCCCGGATGTTATGAAAGAAGGGGGCAGATCCCAGGTATCAGCCATTGGTTTACGGGGAACTCAAGGATATGTGTGGGGCAGCTAATGACCATAGGAGGGATTTACCTTGTTTTAATGGCCTAATGAGGGCCATGTTTACAGCACATGTCTTAACCCCCTATGATTTAAAATATGACCATGTTGTTGTCACCTACAGAATACACGCTGTGGGAAGGGGGATGGAATAGTTTACTAAATCAATTAATAGCAAACTGTGTTAATAACAAAGCAAGGGTGGAATTGAAAATCAACCATCTAGCTGGAGAAGGACAACACAGCCTAGCAGATGATCAAGCAGCAGGTACCCTCAGAGAAGTATGGAATGATATCAAAGAGATGGCTTTGCAAGCTTCAATCCAGGTATCAGATTGTAGCAACCCTAATTTGAACTACCTTGGGTGGCTGCAGCTCAAGCTTTAGGACAATCAGACCATCTTGGGTGCCTGTTAAGTATGCAAACCAATGCTACCTCCATCACATTGAGTGGCCTGCTCTCAGACACAGAGACCATCAGACATGCCACCTTGCAGAACAGCGATAGAATTTTTACTCTGGGCACATGGGCATGGCCGTGTAGATTCTCAGGGATGTGTTGTATGAAACTCTCCAGCCACAGCGAGTCAATCCTCAAGAGCATTCAGATACTAAAGGAAGGGTTCAAGAAGCTTCAAGTGGAAAACAAAGACTGGTTCAATAAACTCTTCCAGTCCTGAGGACTAAAGGGTTGGAGGATGTTTACTAAAACAGTTGGGGTGACGACAAAAAGACTATTAATTCTCTTAGTGGTTGTTGTTATCGTATTGTTAATTGTGACGTTTGTTTGAATGGTTTTAGAAAGTCTTAAAAAATTCTTTCAGCTCCATCTTTGTTGTAAAACAGAAAGGGGGAAGATAATCAACACAGGCTTTCATGGACTCCTTGGAGGAGAGAACTGGAGGCCAGGATGGCACAAAATCCTCTCAAAGACTCAGTGTGGGAAGGAAAATCCTTAAAAGTACCTAAAAAGTACCTTAAAGTACCTTAAAAGTACCATGAAGTACCTTAAAAACCTTGAGTATCTCAAGGGGTTAATGAGCCCCACTGAGTGTCAGTACAAGGCTCTCCAGGGATCAATTAAAGCAGATAATTGGGCCCATGATTGCTCAAACCTCTCACAGAGTCAGTATCAAAAGGGAAACACCAAGTACCTTAAAAAAACTGACGTACCCTGAAGTATTAATGAACCCCACTGAGTGTTGTTACTGACAAAGCCTCTCCAGGGACTAATTACAGCAGATAATTGGAGGCCAGGATTGTACAAACCTCTCAGAGACTCCAAGGCAAGAGCCAAACCCAAAGTCCTTTGAAGAAACTGCAGGCCCTGGGAGCATTCAGGAGTCCCCAGAGCCATTGATGAGCAAGGCTCCCCAGGGACTCCTTCCAGCAGATCCTTGAGGCCACTGGAATGTGGGCTAGGGGGGTGGTGAGGGCAGGACAAGGGGCTGACAGTGCCCAGCCCGGCTGGGGCTGTGCCAGGAGGCCCCAGGGCCTCAGGACAAGGTGTCTCCTCACAGCCCTTGGTGGAATAGACCCTGCTGCTGTGCCCCAGGGCACCAAGACTTGGCTTCTCTTTGTCCCCACCTGTCATCACTGCCTCCAGTTCTCTGCTCTGCCTGGGGTCTGGTGACACTTTCTCAGTCGTGTCCCTCAGTGGGACCCATTAAAAGTCCAAGAAAGCTTGGAGTTGGATTCTGCCTTGGAGTTCTGGAGAGGTTTCTTCAGCTCCCTCTCAGGGACTGATGTTCAGGGCCTGAGCACAAAGATCCAGAGGCTCATTAAAGTCCTTGTGCTGTGTCTGTGCTGCTGAGTTGAGCCTGGCACAGAGGCAGCTCCTGGTAACCAAGAAGAGCTTCAAAAGCACATTTCTCTTGATGAGCAGCTCTTCTGCCAGCCCAGCAGGGCTGGGGCACTGCCTGCAGCCATCCCGGGAACAGCACAGAGGCACAGAGAGCTTCAATCAGTCGGAGCTGGGAAGGTGCTGAGAAGTGCCTGGGGCAGAATCACTGCCAGCCCTTTGCACAGGAAGCTCTGGCTGCAGGACAATGCAGCTGCAGCTCCTGAAGCCATCTCCTAAAGCTGGAACATCCCAATGCCTACAGACACTGTGAGTACAATTCTGAGTATTTCTGGTGCAGGGGAGGTGAAATGTTCATAAAGCTCTGACATGCTGAGGGTTTTTGATCAGTCATAGAATATTTCCAAGACAAGGATTTTTTAAAAAAATGAGTAAATTTCTGAAGACTCTGGATTCAGTTTCCTACTATTGTACCGTGGCAGGGAGGGGAAGATAATTTTTTAAAGCTGATTATGATTTGTTTATTATTAATTTTGACAAGTGCCTGAGACATCCAAATTGTACCTTTTAGTGATCAGTAGTAGATCCCTAAAGTGCTTTCAGCCACTCTGCCCATCGACAGCAGCAGCATCACCTTTGATGGAGCCATCAGGCTCAGTCTGAGCTGTCCTTTCTCCAAGCTGCAAACAGAACCTGCCCCCAGCCAGTGCCCTGCAAACAGGCAGGGTTCTGTCAGGCCAAGGAGAGGGCACAGAGATTTGGGGTCTATGAGTGGTGGGCAAGGAGAGATCAGGCACAGGGAAACACCTGCAGGTAGGAAATCTCCAGGAAGCAGAGGGAAGATTGGGCAATGAGAGAAAACAAAATCCAGCAATGCTGTGGCAGGGAGAGTTTAGAGAGTTCCTCAGGATCCCCTCCAGTGCAGCCGCTCCCTCTGAACAAGCCCCCTTCTTCCTGTGTCCCAGCCAAGCCTCTGCCCTCAGGGCCGGGGCTCCAAAGCTGTCAGCCCCTCCTGTGTTACCATTCCTACTCTCTGGCACTGGCGGTGCAGATGCTGACAGAGCCTTCTGTCTTAACAGGGTTTCAAAGTGGAAAATGAGGACAGGACCCTGTCCTCCTCCCACATCTGCAGAGCAAGGCTGAATTATAAAAACCCTGTGTGTAGCTGCGCTGAACCTGATGTCCCACTAAGTCAACATTAGCCAGGGCTTCCCACTTGGAGCTAAAGGAAAAGCTGATAGAAAATTAGAGGGTATCAAAGGGTTACAACAGAAGAGTCTGTCAGAAAAGTCTTTAATTTTGCTGGAAGAATATTGTCCTAAAGTGTCACTGACTTTTCTCCATTAACATCTCCCCAAGGCCTGACACAGCAAATGTCCAACAGCAGCTCCATCAGACACTTTGTCCTGCTCGCAATGGCAGACACTTGGCAGCTGCAGCTCCTGCACTTCTGCCTCTTGCTGGGCATCTCCCTGGCTGCCCTCCTGGGCAACGGCCTCATCATCAGCGCCGTAGCCTGCGGCCACCACCTGCACACACCCATGTTCTTCTTCCTGCTCAACCTGGCCCTCAGCGACCTGGGCTCCATCTGCACCACTGTCCCCAAAGCCATGCACAATTCCCTCTGGGACACCAGGACACCAGGAACATCTCCTACACTGGATGTGCTGCCCAATCGTTTTTGTTTTTTTTTTCATTTTCTGCACTGCAACAGAGCTTTTCCTGCTGACCATCATGTGCGATGACTGCTACGTGTCCATCTGCAAACCCCTGCACTATGGCACCCTCCTGGGCAGCAGAGCTTGTGTCCACATGGCAGCAGCTGCCTGGGTCAGTGCCTTTCTCACTGCTCTCATGCACACAGCCAATACATTTTCCCTGCCCCTTTGCTAGGGCAATGCCCTAGGCCAGTTCTTCTGTGAAACCCCACAGATCCTCAAGCTCTTCTGCTCAAATTCCTACCTCAGGGAACTTGGGCTTATTGTGTTCTCCATATGTTTAGCTTTTGGCTGTTTTGTGTTCATTGTTTCCTCCTTTGTGCAGATCTTCAGGGTTGTGCTGAGGATCCCCTCTGAGCAGGGACAACACAAAACCTTTTCCACCTGCTTCCCTCACCTGACTGTGCTCTCCCTGTTTTACAGCACTGTTATGTTTGCCTACTTGAAGCCCCCCTCCATGTCCTCCCCATCCCTGGATCTGTCCCTGTCAGTTCTGTACTCGGTGGTGCCTCCAGCCCTGAACCCCCTCATCTACAGCCTGAGGAACCATGAGCTCAAGGCTGCAGTCTGCAGATTGATGACTGGATGATTTCAAAAACATTAAACTGCTGGTATTTCTGCAAAACGCTTGTAATAAAAGTCATCTTTGGTACTTCTTGTTGGTTTGGTTTCGGTGGTATTTTTTCATTTGTGTTAGGTATTCATATTGTCCAAAAAAAAGCAACTCTTTGTTCCATTTCTCATTTTGTTTCTTTCCATCTTTCCTGTGGCCACAGACTGTGTCGATGAGACGCTATGCACTTGGTGGCTTTAAATGACTTAAAGGATCTTCCAGCAGAGTTTCCTGCAGAGATGCCCTTTTGTTGCCTTCTCTGGAGCTGCAGCAGCAATGTCTGTGTGCAGAGCTGGGGGCAGATCAGTGCTGGCCAAGCAGCTGTGCCCAGCAGCAGCAGCACTTGGTGTTGCCAGTGCTGCTGCCATGGCCCTGCCCCGCTGCCCTGGTGGCCCTGGTGTTGCTGTAGGGCCTGAGTGCTCTCGGGGCCGGGCACAGCCCTGGGGGTGGCAGTGCCGGGGCTGCAGCAGGGACAGGCCATGGGCACTGCTGGCTGGGGGCCTGGGGGCTCCAGACTCCTTGCCCAGGCTCTCTCAAGAACACACCCAGGCCAATGCTCAGCACAGAAAACCCCTGTGAGCAGCCCCAGGCTGGCCGTGGGCAGGCTGGGGGCAAACAGCATGGCTGGGGCCCTGCAAGGGCCCTGGGGCAGATGGGAAGGAGCAGAAGAGCAGTGGCTGATCCATCCCCAGTGCACTGGACAGCCCAGGGAAGCGTCCCAGAGCGTCCTCATGGAGCTGCCAACAACATCACCCCTCTGCAGCCCTGGCCTCTCCCCCAGCTCACACAGGTGCCCCATCCTTGCAGGCACAGACGTGGCAGCACTGGCTCAGCAGCCCCTGTTTGCATTGCACAGAGCAGGCAGGAGAACCCCCAAGCTGTTAATTTGGGGACATGAACCTGAAGGAGCACAAATGCCATCAGCCCCTGGGGCCATCAAGGGCTGGGGGACAGCAGGGAAACCACTCAGCTTTGTCCCTGCCTCTGCAGTCAGCCAGAAAGTTTGTTCCCATCAGCTGGGAGTTTCCTGTCCCACTGCAGACGCTGTTGCTCACAGCCAGGGCTGCCTGGCAGCCACCCCCAAACGGCCCTCAGCATTTCCTTGCCTTTACCTTTGCTTTCTTTACTTTTCCCTGGTACAATGTGTTCCTTTTGCTCACCACGGGGGGCTTAGAACTGGACACAACACTCAAGGTGCTGCTGAAGCAGTGCTGAGCACAGGGGAGGAATCCCTGCCCTGCTCCTGCTGGCCACAGCATTCCTGATCCCAGCCAGGAGCCATTGGCCGTCTTGGCCACCTGGGCACACTGCTGGCTCATGTCTAGCCTGCTGTCCATCACTCCCTGTACATCCCTTTCTGCCTGGCTGCTCTCCAGCCACTCTGTGCCCAACCTGTAGCGCTGCAGTGGTTGTTGTGGCCGAAGTGCAGTACCTGGCACTTGGAGTTTTTAAACCTCATCTTTCTGATTTTGGGCCCTGGATCCAGCCTGTCCAGAGCCCTGTGCAGAGCCCTCCTACCCTCCAGCAGATTAAACTTGCACCCAACTTTGTGTCAGCGCGGTTCCCCTGAGTGTCCCAATGGTCTCCATGGTTCCATGGGGCCTCCCAATGTCACAATGTCCCTTTGGTTCCATAGAACCCCTTGGTATCACAAAATCGCTTGGATCTTTGGCCCTGCAGTGTCACAATGGTCCTTTGGTCCCCCCAGGCTCTGAAGTGTCACAGTGGATCCTTGGTTCCATGAATCATAGAATCACATAATTTCTAGGTTGGAAGAGACCTTTAAGATCATCGAGTCCAACCCATGTTCTAACACCTCAACTAGATCATGGCACCAAGTGCCACATCCAGTCTTCCCTTAAACACATCGAGGGATGGTGACTCCACCACTTCCCTGGGTCAATGATTACAGTATTACCACTCCTTCTGTGAAAAATTTCCTCCTTAATTCTAGCCTCTATCTCTCTTGGCGCAACTTGAGACTGTGTCCTCTTGTTCTGTCTGTTGTTGCTCGGAGAAAGAGACCAACCCCAGCCACCTTTCAGTAAGTTGAAGAGGGTGATAAGGTCACCTCTGAGTCTCCTTTTCTCCAGGCTGAACAACCCCATCTCCCTCAGTCGTTATTCATACGGCCTGTGCTCCAAGCCCCTCACCAGCCTCGTTGCTCTCCTTTGGACACGCTCAAGCATCTCAACGTCTCTCCTAAACTGAGGGGCCCAGAACTGGATGCAATACTCAAGGTGTGACCTCACCAGTGCCAAGTACAGGGGAAGAATGACCTCCCTACTCCCACTGGCCACACCATTCCTGATACTGGCCAGGATGCCATTGGCCTTCTTGGCCACCACAGCACTCTGCTGGCTCATGTTCAGCCGACTGTCAACCAGCACCCCCAGGTCCCTTTCCTCCTGAGCACTGTCCAGCCACACCGTCCCCAGCCTATAACGGTGCAGGGGGTTATTGTGGCCAAAGTACAGGACTCAGCACTTGGACTTATTAAACTTCATCCCATTAGATTTTGCCCATAAATCCAACCGTTCCAAACCCCTCTGCAAAGCCCTCTGTCCCTCTAACAGATCAACACACGCTCCCAGTTTAGTGTCATCTGCAAATTTGCTAATGAAAAACTCTAAGCCCTCATCCATGTCATCAATAAAAATATTAAACAGAACTGGCCCCAGCACAGACCTCTGAGGGACACCACTGGTGACTGGCCGCCAGCTGGATGCAGCACCATTCACCACCACTCTCTGGGCCAGGCCATGCAGCCAGTTCTGCAGCCGGCAAAGAGTGCTTCTGTCCAAGCCACGGGCTGCCAGCTTGTCTAGGAGTATGCTGTGGGAGACAGTGTCAAAAGCCTTGCTGAAATCCAAGTAAACAATATCTGCAACCTTCCCTGCATCCAATAGGTGGGTTACCTGGTCATAAAAGGTGACCAGGTTTGTTAAACGTGACCTACCCCTCCTAAAACCATGCTAGCTGGGTCTGATACCCTGGCCATCCTGTAAATTCTGTGTGATGGCACTTAATATAAACTGTTCCATTATTTTGCCAGGTAGTGAGGTCAGGCTGACTGGTCTATAATTACCATGATCCTCCTTTGCACCCTTTTTGTGAATGGGTATCACACTGGCCAGCTTCCAGTCATCCATAACCTCACCAGTGAGCCAGGACTGTTGGTAAGTGATGGAGAGTGGCTTTGCAATCTCATTTGCCAGCTCTCTCATTACCCTGGGGTGGATCCCGTCTGGTCCCATAGATTTATGAAAATCCAAGCATTTCAATAGTTGTATGACTGCCTCCTCTCGGATAATGGGGGGACCATTCTGCTACCTGACAGCATCAACCAGTCCAGGCGGGCAGGTGTCTTGAGGGCGAGTCATCTTCCCACTAAAAACTGAGGCAAAATAGGCATTAAGCACTTCTGCCTTTTCCTCATTTTCAGATACTAAGTTCCCAGCCCTTGTCCAATAAAGAACAAAGGCTGGTCTTACCCTTCCTTGTAGCATTAATGTATTTGTAAAAACATTTTTTATTATCCTTTACAGAAATCGCCATTCTAATTTCAAACTGAGCTTTGGCCTGCCTAATTTTTTGTCTGCATGCTCTAGCAGCCTTCTTGAACACTTCCTTAGAGACCTGACCCTCTTTCCAAAGCTGATACATCCTCTTTTTATTCCTAAGTTCCTCCAAAACCTCTTTGCCCAGCCAGGCTGGATATTTACCCCATTGACTGATCTTTTGGCACACAGGGACAGTCTGTTCTTGTCACATTTCTTGTCACAATCTTCTGCCACATTTCCCCAGCACAGGCACTCCTGTGTGCACACAGACACCAAGAGTCAGTGCCAGGCACCTGTGAGCAATTCCCCTGAGGGCAGGAAATGCTCCCTGTGGATCCTTTGGCATCTCCCCAGTGGGCAAAGGGTTGAGCCTGGAGGAGTGGGGGGATCGGCCGAGGCTCTGTGGTTGTTCGGGATCCCCGAGTGCAGCAAATGGGAGAGTTCCCAGCTGGGAGAGGCCCCACTCAGAGGGAGTCGCTGGGCCAGGAGAGCTCCAAGGGCTCCTTTTGGAACGCTGTTCGCAGGGCCCCAAGAGAGGGGCTTCAGGCCCAGCAATGGTTCATCCTGGCCGCACTTGGCACCAACAGCGATGTTGTGCCACTGAGGGAACAAAAACATTTCCCAGGGCTGCTTGTAAAGGAAGCAGGAGCTGGTTGGGCAACAGCAGCGCCTGGAGCAGACAGTGTTTGTGATGAGCTGCAGAGGAGCTGAGCCCAGGGGCTGTTGGCCAAGGCCGAGGCCCAAGGAGCATTTCTCAGCTGGCAGGGCAGCCTGAGAAGGGGAGGGGGAAATGCAGCAGCACAGGGCCCATGAAACCAAGGGACGATTGTGACACTGTGGGACCCTGTGAGACCAAGGAACCAGTGTGACACTGTGGGGCCCTGTGAGACCAAGGGACCATTGTGACACTGTCTGGCCTTGTCACATCAAGGGACCATGGTGACACTGTGGGGCCTCATGGAATCATGGAGGACTGTACTGATGCTGTGTGGCTCCAGGTAGTGTAGGGATTTATGTGACACTGAGGGGCCCCATCAAACCAAGAGTGCATTGTGACACCACTGGTCCTCCTGGAACCTTGGAGACAATTATGACACTTTGAAGTGTCATGGAACCAAGGAGCCATTGTTACACTGTGAGACCCCATGGAGCCAGAGGTCCATTGTGACATTGCAAGGCCTCATGGAACCTTGGAGAGACCATTAAGAGACTTCAAACCTCATGGAGTCAAGGGGCCATTGTGACACTGAGCAGGCATCATGGAACCAAGGAGATCATTGTTACTCTGAGGGGACTCATGGGATCATGGAGACCATAGTGATACTGTGAGGCCCCATGGAATATGCAAAGCATTGTGACACTGTGAGGCCTCATGGAACCTGTGAGACCCCTGTGACCCTGGGGGTATCCACAGAACCAAGAGGACCATTGTGATACTGTGGGGCCTGGTGAAACTAAGAGGTCTTTGTGACACTGCAGGGCTGCATGGAACCAAAGCTCCAGGGTGACACAGAGGGGCCTCCTGTAATCAGTGGTCCATTGTGACACTATGGAGCCGATGGAGACCATTGTGACGCTGCAAACCCCCAAGGTCCAAAGGTCCATTTTGGCATTGCAGGGCTAATGGAATAGAGGAGTCACATGACATTGTGAGGTCTGGGGAACCAAAGACACCATTGTGACACTAAGGAGCCTCATGCAATCATTGGGAACCATTGTGACACTGCAGGACCTTCTGGAACATAGAGGCCCTTGTCACACTGCTGGACCCCATGGAATCAAAGCATCATTAGGACACTGCAGGGCCCCATGGAACCGAGGGGACCATGGTGATATCGCAAGGCCTCATAAAAGCAAGGGAAGAAGGAACGGGTCCGGCTGGTTTGGCCTCCCTTTGATTCCCTGACTGGTCCAGCTGACTTTGGCATGTTGGGGGTCTCTTCTTATCTGCTGCTGAAACACTGGGGCTCTGTGCTTTCCTTCCTATGGAAAAGATCTGTCATCCTCCTCCAGGCACCACTGGCCAGAATTGGGATTTCACCTCCAAATTTCCTTATATCCAGGGATTGTTCCCTTAGGAATATTGCCAGGACAAGACTGGCTGGCAATGGTTTCATGGGGTTCACTTCCCCTCTATCCACAAAACACTGGGCAAGGTTTTTGGCTTTCCTTCTCATGCAAAAGAATTGTTCTGCTTCTCCAGGTGCCTATGGCCAAGACTGGGGTTCCACTTTCAAAATTTCCGATATCCAAAGACCGCTCCCAGACAGAATCTGCCATTCCTGACAAGTCTGGCTGGCCTTGGCCCAGTGAGGCTCTCACCTGCCTTCCAAACACTGGGGCTCTGTGCTTCCCTTCCTATGGAAAAGAACTGTCCTTCTAGTCCAGGTGGACATGGCCAGAATTGGGATTTCACCTCCAACATTGCCAACATTGCCTATTGTGACAGACTGGAGGAGATTGTTGGCGCTAAACATTTTGTGTGTGGGGGAGGAAGGGGCAGGTCCAGCCCTGCCCTGCCCTGGAACCCCAGCCCTGCCCTGCCCTGGAACCCCAATCCCCCCAGAGCCTCTATCCCAGCCCAGCAGTGGCTGCCAGTCCCTGGCACAGCACAGGCAATGCTCCACAGCCACCTCTGCAGCCCCAGCCCAGCTCCTGAGGGACCAAATGAGCCCAAGTCCCACCTGGGGGAAGGGCCCAGGAAGACCAAGAGGTATTGAAGGCTGACCACAAGGCACGCACACATCTTGACCCTACCCCCTCTTGGAATTTCTATCTGAACACTGCTGGAATCCAGGAGTTGGTAGCTTTGTGTGGGCTTCTCTGTTTCTTTTTTGTCTTTCTTTCTGTGTCTTCTTCTGCTTCTGCGCTCCTGCAAATTTTGATTAACATTCAATTGAACAGGCTTAGAGTTTGTGAAGTTGAATGGGCGAAGTCAATGCTTTGAGAAGTGCTTTTTGTTGATTGAAAGTCTGTCATGGTTTGACATGGGAAGAATTTTCAAAAGTACTACAAAACTTTTTGTGTAACGGACAATCTGTTGAACCACTAAGATACTGAACACGCCTCTGTGAAAGACATATGTTAAAGATGAAAAAACCCAGGAACCTCCTCTTTCTTTTCCAGCCAACAAAGTAGCAGCGGGCCCTGGCCCCTGTGACGGTGTTCACAGGGGTCTTAGGATGAGGGAAGAGACGAGGATCTGACTCCATGTTTCAGATGGTTTGATTTATTATTTTATGATATACATTATATTAAAACTATACTAAAAGAATAGAAGAAAGGATTTAATCAGAAGGCTAGCTAAGAATAGAAAAAGAAAGAATGATAACAAAGGCTTGTGGCTCGGACTCTCTGTCCAAGACAGCTCACTGTGATTGGCCATTAATTAGAAACAACCAACATGGGCCAATCAAAGATCCACTTGTTGCGTTCCACAGCAGCAGATAACCATTGTCTACATTTTGTTCCTAAGGCCTCCCAACTTCTCAGGAGGAAAAATCCTAAGGAAAGGATTTTTCATAAAAGATGTCTGTGACAGGCCCTGGCCCCCTTCTCAACCAAACCAAACCAAACCAAACCAAACCAAGCAACCATGCCATGGGCCGAGCCCCTTCCCCCTTCCCCAGGACCCCCTTCCCACCAGCCCTATTCTAACCAAACCAAACCAAACCCTAACAACTACCAAACAGGAATACAAAAGAGGCTACAAAACCCCAACCAGAACAAAGCCAGCCACAGCTATTAAAATCTTACCAACAAGTCCCCTCCACCCAATACAAGGCACACCAAAACCTCCTACAACCTACAACCCACAAAAAATAACCTTGAAACTAAAATTAAAGACAATAAAAAATCCTAAAACCAGCCATAAAACCAATTTTAACACAACCCAACCACAATTTCCACTTCAAATTACAGGTGGGCAAGGTGTTAATCCTTTCAATACTTCAATCCCCCCTCAAGTAAAAGAAAAAAACAAAATATAAGCATATAAAAAGACCCATAAAACCATCAAAGTCAGTAAAGAAGTTATATCCTAAATAAAAAAGAAGAAAAAAAGTACCTTAATCTAAAAGTTAAAATCCTCTAACAAACTACGAATAAAAACCTCTTTTTCTTTATAACACATAAAACAATTAAAAAATTTCAAATTCATATCAAAGAAAAGCCTCCACATTAAAATAAACAAATGTTAAAATGACTGTAATTTCATAAAATTTTAAACAAGGAAAAAAAAAAGAAATCCAGAATCCCCAAAAGAAGATCTCTATTCTCAGAGATAAAAATAATGTTAAAAGTAAATAATAAAAATTTTTACCTTTAAATAACTCATCTTTTAAACAACACTCCATAAGTCAACACGCTCCATCAATAAGCTGTAAAAAAGTTTGTAGCAATAAAAAGAACTTCACAATAACAAAGTTCCCCAGAAAACTGTTATCCATGAAAAAATTAGGAACCAAAAACCCCTTTTTTTCCTCATATAAAAAAAAATTCCTTAATCTTTACAAGAAAAACTTCTCTCCCAAAGTAATATAAGAAAAAGACCATCCTAGAAATAGTAAATTAACTAGAAATTGTAAGTTTAGTTCCTTTACATTGTCAGTAAAAAGAAAAAGTTGTAAAGAAAGAAAAATTGCAACGAAGAGTTTATTTTAATTCTTACTGCCTTTTTTCTGTAGGCTGCTTTTAGAGAAATTTTCTTTATACCCTTAGTCTACTTGACCTTTCTCATAGTCCTATCTCACAACAAAACAAATGCATAAATATTTAACCAACACGCAAACCCACCACACTGATCAATACATTAATAAGAAATCTCAAGAATAGAAAAATCTTAAACTAACAAACCAAAACCACTGCAATGTCATAAACTTTTGCCAAAGTTTCTCTGATTTTCTACAGTTCCCACTAAAGGCTGCTTGTTGTTTTGAGGTCCTGACAATCCATTGTTGGTATTTCTCCAGTGCATCCAACTCTGAGGACACAAAATTATTGTAATTCCTTTTAAATGTCTTCTTGAGAGAATTGTTTGGGCGATGGGAGTCAGGGCTTGTCTGTCCTGCTTGGCTCAGGCAGGGCTTTCCCAGCCACATTCCACACTCCATTTCCCAGCTGGAGCCCCTGTTGCCTCTGAGTTGTGCTGCCCCAGCCCCAGGGACGCTCTCCTTGTCTGCCCATTCCCCCACGGTCTCTGGGCAGGGATGGCCTCAGTGGGGGCTGCTGACATCCGCAGCAACTTGGAGGCTGCTGCTAAATTTTCCTGCTCCAGGGGCTTGTTCAGCCTGCAGCTCTTCAGTGCAGGAATTCAGTGTCCCAGGGTTCATTAGCATTCAGAACACTTTAACAAGCCAAGCTTCTGGGAATAATTTGATTTCCGTTTTAAAATCATTTGTATTTAAGTAGATCTCAGTAGTGTATTCAAAGTGAATATATGATATTTAAAAAACCAGCGAGAAAATATTTTTTATGTCCCATTTAAGTTTGTTTTAATCCTGTTAATTTATTGATATGTGCAGTCTCCAACTGATGCTGAATCCAAGTACCTCCTTATGCAGTTGGAATAGATATTAAAATCAAGACCCTTCACGGCAGACAATCAATCAGACTCTTTCTCTACCCCCACCCCTCCATTTCCCCCAACCAAGCCCTGGCACTCAGAGCAGCCCTGTGCAAATCTGAGCTCCCTCCAGACCAGGCTGCACCTGCAGCTTTCAGCTCCTTGGCTCCAACTCCCACCTGCTTTCCTTGGAGAAGGAGCTGCCCGAGACACAGAGGGATGTTCATTTCTTGTCAGCCAACAAAGCCAAGGGAAGGCACAGCTCCATCAAATGCAAAAGTCATTCCTCTGCTGGATATTAAATCCACTTTCCACAGCAGACATTCTCTGTGGAGCAATGGAAAACACCTTCTGTGCCCAGCACAGATCCCAACGTCCCCCCCAAACCCTCCCTGCCCCAATTCTGCCCAGATTTACTCTTTGCACACATGAGTCACAGGCTGAAGTGAGGAGCTCCCTCCATGCCCAGAGGGCGAAAAAGAGAGAAAGGGGATGAAGAGCTCTCCTGTGCAGAGCCAAGGTGCAAGTGCAGCCCCTGCAGTGGGAACCACAACTCATCAGGTTTGTGTCCTTTGGGCTCAGGGCCTGGTGACACTCAGAGGCACAGAAAGGTTTATTGCTAACAAACACAAGTTGAACATTAGAACAGTTTAATAACCATCACAGCTTTCCCTCAGCTCTCTTTGATGTCTCAGCAGCATCTGACATGTCCACCATCCCCCAGGGATTTCTGTACAGGAAGAGTTTTAGACAAAGACATAGAAAAGGTAATTCTAGGATAGTTATAAATTTAATTAGGATTTTCAGTATTGTGATATTTATTTCAATTTCAGAAATATTGAGGAACATCCTGAAGTTCAAAGCATGAACCCAGTCAGTTGCGAGGCACTCAAATGACCAGAAAGCATCTGGAGGAGGAAATCTGAGAGAAATGGAAGGGAAATAGATCCAGCTGGTCAAGTGATGTCCTTCGACATGGCCATTTATCCAGGAGACCTGGAAAAATCTGAAAGAAGGAGTGTCATGAAATATTAGACTGAATATTGATGGCAAAGGCAGAGGGGAAGATCAGTATTTCTTCTCCTGCCATCACTAAAAGGATCCACTAGACGCAGGAAATTCCTGTTCCTGGCGGGAAAAAATTGCCATTTCTTAAAAGTATTTAAATGAGATAGATAATAAAAATATGCTTGTATATTATGAAACCAAGGGTGTTAAAACCTGTGCCCCTTTCCAGGCAGACATCAGCTGTGTGCCCATGAACAGGCAGTGCCACTTGTGCCCTGAGGTGTGCCCCATGGCCTCCCTACTGGGCAGCCTCTGCCAGCTCCTGCAGAGCCCCTGGCACCTGTGGGGCTGCACAGACAGCCCTGCCCTGGGCTCTGCCAGCCTCTGAGCCAGCAGAGAGGCAGCCAGGGCTGGCCATGGCCGGGAACAGGCCCTGAGCCCTGCAGGAGGATTGGAGCTGGGCCACAGCCAAACTCAGCCCAGGCCAAAGCTGGGCTCAGCAGCCAGGGCTGCCAAGGGCTGGGCACAGAGGCTGGTGCTGACAAATGTCCTGGGCCCCCTCCCTGCTCTGTCCATGTCACCAAGGGCACAGAGCATCCTCCTCTCTGGGCCACTTGCCTGTTTGCAATGCCTTGCACAGGCACTGGCCCTGCCCCACAAGGCCTGGCCTGAGTCCTGCCTTTGCACGCTCAGCCAGGCTGAGATGGACACTGATGGTTTCTGGGCCAGGCTCTCTGAGCCCAGCCCAGCTCCCTTCAAGCTCTGCCAGCTGCCCTGAGCTCTGGGCAGCACCAAGGGCCTCTCCCCAGCCCAGCCCAGCCGGCTCTGGCCCCACAGCTCTGCTCAGGCCAGGCTGCTCTGGGCACTGCCCCACGGCCTCAGCCCCTGGCGAGGGCACAGCAGCAGCTGCAACTGCCACAGGACTCAGCCCCAGCCATGGGGGAAGGTGCTTGGCCAAGGCCAAAGGAGGCTCCCTGGCTGCCCTGCTCCCCTCAGGCTGAGGTGCTGAGAGCTCTGCAGCCCCTGCTGCCATCCCATCTGCCAGGGGCAGCAGAAGAGCCCCAACCTTGGGGCCCTCAAGAGCTGCTCCTGTTCCAGCCCAGGGCCCATCCCAGAGCTGGGGCAGCCAAAAAGCTGTGCCCATTTCTGTTCATTGCTGCTCTGATGGGGATGGATCATCAGCCACTTGGAGGTACTGTTGAATTTTACTGTTCCAGAGGCTTCTTCTTTCTAGAGCTCTTCACTGCAGGAATTCAGTGGAAAAGGCTCATATGTTTGTGATATGTCAACACGCGAATAAGAAAATCATGAGGAAAACATGCAGAGGAGGGCGAGAACTAGCCTTAGGACCCTTTCCAATTATCCAAGTAGACTTTAGCAAGCTTCCCCAGGTACAACAGTGGAAGATTTTTGGCAGTGATAGTAGACCATGTGACTCATTGGGAAGAGGTGGTACCCACTGTGAAAGCCAATGCCAATGTTGTGAGTAAAACACTTCTACAATCAATCATTCCCTGATATGGATGGCAAACAGGATTGATGCAGAAGGGGGAATTCATTTCATATCAAAGATATTGCAGAAAGTTGTTCAGGCCCTGGGAGTGAAATAGGAATTACACACTCCATGGCATCCACAGATTTCCAGTAGGGTTTAAAGAATGAATCACACTTAAAAGAGCTCTTGTTAAGCTGATGATTGAAACACAAATGTCATGGATAAAATGTCTCCCTTTGGCCTTACTAAGAATTAGAACCCAACCCCAGTCAGATCTGGGTGTCTCACCCTATGAAATGATGTTTGAGTTAGCCTTCCTGACCTCACCCCAGAAGGTTGCCACCTATAAGGAAGGGGAAGCCAATGCCAAGAAATAAGTGATGTCCATAGCACAAACCTTAGAAGGGCTAAGACATAAAGGGGCAATTCCTCAAATTACCATCCTGGATTTCAGAATCCATAATATTAATCCTGGGGATTGGGTGACGATCAAGCCATGGAGAGATGAGGCTCTAATTCCTCAGTGGGAAGGTCCCTTTCAGGTACTGGTCACCACCAAATCGGCCGTGAGAACTGCACAGGGGGATGGACTCGTGGCAACAGAGTCAAAGGCCCAGTAGAAGAACCCAAAGAGTGGTCTGTAACAACCAGGACTGGTCAAACAAGATTGACTTTCAAGCAGAGACTGAGAGACAACCAGAAAAACACCAAGATGCTCAAAAGGCAGAGTCAAGGTTCCACCAAGCAGCTTGAGAATTGTCTTCCTGTTTTAACAGGGGAAAATTACCAGCATGTGTTGAGGAGAAGTACACATGGGGCTGTAAAAGGTAATGGGACAGCTTCTTTAAGAAAATAAGACAAAGGAAGGATGGCAAGACCAGGTTGGCCCCTTTGTTTGCTACCAAGAAGGCTCCATAGCCCTGCTGTGGGTAGCAACCCCGCAGGCATAGTAAGGTGGGGGCCCAAGGCCATACCAGACCTCTATCATTCCTCAGTTGTCTTTTAATTCAACAGGGACTGGAGGGCAGGACCGAGTTGGCCTCTGTACTCACCCCTAAGATACACTGACTATGGGTAGCAGTCACATAGGCATGGTAGATGGGACTCAAAGCCATACTGGACCTCTTGGATGCCCTTTTGTCCATTCCAAATAAGTGTGTCTAAGGAATTCCTGAGGTTTTTTTCTCCCATTCCCACTGTCCTTGCCCACATCAACACATGCTGGTATGACTCGTTCAAGAGAGAGATAAAATTTTACACATAATTGTTCAAGCAAAATGACTTATAAAAAAGAAAAGGGAGGCTTTTTATAGATGAGTAATTCTATGGTTGGCTCTCACGATTAAGGGGTGAATATTAAATATATGTTAAGGATAATTTTGTAGATGTATAGTTATCCTTCCCCTCCCCCTTGCATTGTTATCACAGGATGGCCTCATTAGTTGGGGCATTTGGGAGGGTGGGCTTGTTACTATGGCAGCAACTGACCTCCAATCAAGGTGTAAGACAGTGATCTCCACCACTGGAAAGGGAAGAAGGAGTTGATTGACAAGATTTTGGGAGGGGCTAGAGGTTTAAAAGACAAAACATCCATTTTGTAGATGAGACACAGTGACTGAATTCTTTGCTCTTGGTGCTGTATTCTTTTCTTTATGCAGTCTTCTGTTGTATTTTGATAAGGTCTTAATAAAGCATTTACATTTTTGAAAGTGAAAATCATTTCTCACACGGGGTTGGGGAATGTGGGCCAAGGTTGTCCATACTGGGTGAGCTCCAAGGTACAACATCACTGACCTGGCCAGTAGTCCTTAGGAGAGACACTGGATCAATATCAATCATGGAATACTGCAACCACCTCTTCTCTAAAGAGAACAGTTATAAAAAACACTCTTTAAAATAGGAATACATATTTCTTAGAAGCTCATTGAAATATTTCTTCATAACTGCAAAAGGAAAACTTCCAGCTGAACTGAACTAGACCACAGGGAAATCAAGGCAGAGCCATGGTTTGTCAGGCCTTGCTTGATCCTAATGAGCCCCGTGGTGCATTTGGAGCTGAGCCCTTGAACCCTGGGCCTGACGGGAGATTGCACAAACCTTTCCAGGAGTCAAAGTCAGTGGAAAACCCCAAAGTTCTCACGGCACCAATAGGTCTCACTGAGGTCGATCTCCAACACAGGCTCCTCAGTCCTAAAGGACTCCTGGGAGGAGAGAATTGGAGACTAGGATGGCACAAAAATTTCTGAGAGGCTCAGTGTAGAAAGGAAATTCCAAAGTACCTTTAAAACCTTGAGTAACTCAAAGTATTACTGAGCCCCACTGAGTGTCAGTACAAAGCTCTCAAGGGACTCGTTAAAGCAGATAATTGGGGCCATGATTGCAGAAACATCTCAGAGAGTCTGTATCAAAAAGGAAACACCAAGTACCTTAAAATAACTGAAGTACCCTGAAGTATTAATGAGCCCCATTAGTCCCTCTCCAGGGACTAATTACAGCAGATAATGGGAGGCCAGGATTGCACAAACCTCTCAGTGACTCCAAGGCAAAAGGCAAACCCAAAGTCCTTTGAAAAACCTGCAGTCCCTATAGGGAGCATTAGGGAGCCCCCAGGGCCATTCCTGAGCAAGGCTCCCCAGGGACTCCTTCCAGCAGATCCTTGAGGCCACTGGGATGTGGGCTAGGGGGGGATGCTGAGGGCAGGACAAGGGGCTGACAGTGCCCAGCCTGGCTGGGGCTGTGCCAGGAGGCCCCAGGGCCTCAGGACAAGGTGTCTCCTCACAGCCCTTGGTGGAATAGACCCTGCTGTGCCCAAGGGCACCAAGACTTGGCTTCTCTTTGTCCCCATCTGTCATCACTGCCTCCAGTTCTCTGCTCTGCCTGGGGCCTGGAGACACTTTCTCGGTTGTGTCCCTCAGTGGGACCCATTAAAAGTCCAAGAAAATTTGGAGTTGGATTCTGACTTGGAGTTCTGGAGAGGTTTCTTCAGCTCCCTCTCAGGGACTGATGTTCAGGGCCTGAGCACAAAGCTCCAGAGGTTCATTAAATTCCTTGTGTTGTGTCTGTGCTGCTGAGCTGGGCCTGGCACAGAGGCAGCTCCTGGTAACCAAGCAAAGCTTCAAAAGCACATTTCTCTTGATGAGCAGCTCTTCTGCCAGCCCAGCAGAGCTGGGGCACTGCCTGCAGCCACCCTGGGGCACAGCACAGAGGCACAGAGAGCTTCAATCAGTCAGGGCTGGGAAGGTGCTGAGAAGTGCCTGGGGCAGAATCACTGCCAGCCCTTGGCTCAGGAAGCTCTGGCTGCAGGACAGTGCAGCTGCAGCTCCTGGAGCCATCTCCTAAAGCTGGAACATCCCAATGCCTACAGACCCTGTGAGTACATTCTCTGATTGTCTCTTGTGCAGAGCAGCCAGGGGTGCCCAGGGCTGTCCTGCAGAGCAGGGTCCTGCAGCCCAGGGCACTGTGCTGGGGCAGGGACTCTGCTGCCTGCCAGGGACAGCTCTCAGCCAGCCCTGGCAGGTACTCCCAGCACTGGGGGACAAGGTCTGGGTGGGAGGAGACAGCTGGTAAGGTGGAAGTGTTTTCTTTGTGTGGTGAGGATGCTGCATTGTCCAGGACTGCTCCCATCCCAGCAGGACATTTCCATTAACCGCAGAACATTTCCAAGTAGATTATACAGGGAGCACTGCAAGGCAGGGGCTGCATAAAAGGGAAAAATTTATTATTCTACTGCTTTGGTTTGCTGGGATGGGAAATTGCACATAGATATTCATTTCTCGGTTCATGTTTAGAAAAAGTAAAAAAATTTATCTCAGCTCTGAATAAAGCAGGCAGTGACAGAAATCAGCACATGACCCTTCACAGGCAGTGTCAATGTCACTCTTTCAGCCTCCTCAGGGTTGCACTGATGTTGGATCACAGCCTTCAGAGCCAGAGCTGCCCCTGGGCAGTGCCAGAGCTGGGAGGGGTCTGCAGGGCAGAGCTGAGCCTCCCGGGCTTGGCTGGGCTCTGGCAGCACTGGCAGCGCCCAGCCCTGGACTCAGGGAAGCAGCTGCTGGCAGGGACAGCTCCAGGCAGCAGAGCCCTGGGCAGGCAGAGGGGGGAAAGTGCCCCCACGCTGTGCTGGGATATTTCAAGTCCTCTCCAAACCCAACTATTCCATGGTTACTTTTTTTACAGATCCCCATGCCAAGACTGCGCAAATGTCCAACAGCAGCTCCATCAGGCACTTCCTCCTGCTGGCATTGGCAGACACACGGCAGCTGCAGCTCCTGCACTTCTGCCTCTTGCTGGGTGCCCTCCTGGGCAACGGCCTCATCATCAGCGCCGTAGCCTGCGGCCCCCACCTGCACACGCCCATGTTCTTCTTCCTGCTCAACCTGGCCCTCAGCGACCTGGGCTCCATCTGCACCACTGTGCCCAAAGCCATGCACAATTCCCTCTGGGACACCAGGGACATCTCCTACAAAGGATGTGCTGCTCAAGTATTTTTCTTTGTTTTCTATGCTACAATGGAGTATTTCCTTTTGACTGTCATGTGCTACGACCGCTACGTGTCCGTCTGCAAACCCCTGCACTACGAGACCCTCCTGGGCAGCAGAGCTTGTGCCCACATGGCAGCAGCTGCCTGGGCCAGTGCCTTTCTCACTGGTCTCGTGCACACGGCCAATGCATTTTCCCTGCCCCTGTGCCATGGCAATGCCCTGGGCCAGTTCTTCTGTGAAATCCCACAGATCCTCAAGCTCTCTTGCTCACAGTTCAACCTCAGGGAACTTGGGCTAATTGCTGTTAGTGTGTGTTTAGCATTTGGCTGTTTTGTGTTCATTGTTTTCTCTTATGTGCAGATCTTCAGGGCCGCGCTGAGGATCCCCTCTGAGCAGGGGCGGCACAAAGCCTTTTCCACATGTCTCCCTCACCTGGCTGTTGTCGCCCTGTTCGTGAGCACTGCAGTATTTGCCTACCTGAAGCCCTCCTCCATCTCCTCCCCATCCCTGGATCTGGCCCTGTCAATTCTGTACTCGGTGGTGCCTCCAGCCCTGAACCCCCTCATCTACAGCCTGAGGAACCAGGAGCTCAAGGCTGAAGTGCGGGGACTGATGACTGGATGGTTACAGAAACATTAAACTGTTGGTCAATTTCTGCAAATCACTTGTAATAAAACTTATTTTTGATACTTCTTGTTGTTTTCATTTTGAAGATCTGTTTTCTTTGTTTTAATTTTTTCATATTGTTAACAAAGTAAAACCATACCATTTGCCATTTCTCATTTTGTTTCTGTGGTGGTTTGACCAGGAAGAAGTGGGAATTCTGGGATGCTGTGGTCAAACCAATGGATGTTCGGAGTTTGATACTGACACCTGGTGTAGCCAGTGGGGTTTGGACACACCTCCGAGAATACACAGGGGTTAAAAAGGGGGGCTCTGGCCCTGGGAGGCTCTCTTGGGACGTCAAGGCGAAGAGATCAGATCTCCCTCCCCTGTCCAGCCGCTGCTGCTGGGCGGGGGAGGGGCAGCCATGCGGTAGGCCTGGGGCCTGGACAGAGATGGGGGTGAGAAGGCCCTCAAGGATGGAAGGGTGGAGGAGCCCCAAGAGACATTGGGCAGACATTCCCCCCCCTCCCCAGGAGGGAGAGATGAGAGCCGGCGACACCGAATGTGATAGCAGCTGGCCCAGGAGGAGAAGGGGGGGGAAGAGTGCCCGGCCGGAGCAGCGTGTGTGGGAGTGCCGCAGCTCCGGGACAGACAGAGACTGAAAGTTTTAACCCCTTTCTTTCATGATTGGGGCCTTGCAAAAATGCTAATCCTCCTCGAAGCTGAATAAGAAGGGAGATAAGAGATGAGATGAGACAAGGACCTGGCCCGAAGAACGTGGAGATGATTGAATGGGGAGAGGTGATTTGGAGTGGCCTTTTGGCTGGACTTTTCTTGTGGCCATGGACTCAGTTTGTTCCTGTGACACAGAGACTGCACTTAGGGGGAAGCAGTGGCTCAGAACCAGGAGGGTTCATCGTGAGGACCCCCCGGCCCCAGGGGGTTGGAAAAATATGGGGGGGACAGATGTCCCAAAGCAGAGACTGTGCCTTTTTGGAGTGAGACAAGGCATCCTTGAAAGACAACCCTAAAAGCAGCTCTGGCCATGCACGGTGGTGAGAGCACTGGGCATGGAAGGAAGATGTCACAAGCGGCAAAAGGACTTTTTCCGGGCGGTGCCGAAGTGACAGGGAAGCACACGAGGTTTCAGTGTGTTTCCAGGGGAAGCCTATGGAACAAGAAGGACTCCTCTCCTCTCCATGAACTGAAGTTTGAGTATACTAAAGTGTGGTGCCAGGCTGGGCAGTTGGTGATTTGGGAGAATGTATCGGATTGGGAAAGTCAGGTAGTGGGGAGGAGGAAAGTGATTTTTTGTAAGGTTTTCAATTTTTTTTCTTTTCCTTATAGTTTTTCCCTATTTTCCTGTAGTTTAGGTAATAAAGTGTTCTTTATGTTTAAGCTGGAGCCTGTTTTGCTTATTCCTGGTCACATCTCACAGCTGACACCAGGGTGAGGGCATTTTCATGGGGGCACTGGCTCTGTGCCAGGCTCAAACCATGACACTTTCCCTGTGGCAACAGACTCTGTCAATGAGGGGATGCGCTCTTGGTGGCTTTAAATGAACTAAAAGATCTCCCAGCAAACTTTTCTGCAGACATGCCCTTTTGTTGCCTTCTCTGGAGCTGCATCAGCAATGTCTGTGTGCAGAGCTGGGGCATATCAGTGCTGACCCCACAGCTGTGCCCAGCAGCAGCAGCAGCACTTGGTGTTTCCAGTGCTGCTGCTGTGGCCCTGCCCCACTGCCCTGGTGGCCCTGGTGTTGCTGCAGGGCCTGAGTGCTCTCGGGGCTGGGCACAGCCCTGGGGGTGGCAGTGCCGGGGCTGCAGGAGAGACAGGCCAAGTAATATAATTAATTCATAATATAAATAATTTGTAATATAAATAATCTTTGATAGTTCTTTTGGCTTTGTTCTTTTTTTCCCCTGTGTATTAATTTTTCAATATTGTCCATAAAATAAAAGCATTGTTTTGACATTTCTCATTTTGTTTTTCTCCACCTTCCCTGGAGCCACTGACTGTGTCAATAGGAGCTGCACTGTTGGTGGCTTTAATAGAAATAAAGGATCTCCCAGCAGAGTTTTCTTCAGAGATGCCCTTTTGTTGCCTTCTCTGGAGCTGCAGCAGCAATGTCTGTGTGCAGAGCTGGGGACAGATCTGTGCTGAGTACAGCAGCCCTGCTCCTGCTGGCCACACCATTCCTGATCCAGGCCAGGAGCCATTGACCTTCTTGCCCACTTGGGCACGCTGCTGCCTCATGTCCAGCCTACTGTCCATCAGTGTCTGCAGGTCCCTCTCTGCCTGGCTGCTGTGCAGCCCCTCTGTCCCCAGCCTGTAGTGCTGCAGGGGTTGTTTTGGCCAAAGTGCAAGACCCGGCACTGGGACTTGTTAAACCTCACCTTGTTGGATTTGGGCCCTGGATCCAGCCTGTCCCAGGCACTGTGCAGAGCCCTCCTGACCTCCAGCAGATCCACACTCACATCCAGTTTGGTGTCATCTGCAAAAATGTCCTTGGTTCCATGGCGCCCCTCAGTGTCATAACGGCCTTTTGGTTACACCAGGCCCTGCACTGTCACATTGGTCTCCTTAGCTCCACAGGGCCCCAAAATGTGACAGTTGACCCATTGGTTCTGTGAGACTTCACAGTGTCATAATGTGCTCATTGGTGCTGCAGTTCCACAGTGGGCCCTTGTTTCCATGAGGCTCCAGAGTGTCACAATGGCCCCATGGTCACATGAGGTCCCACACTGTCACCATGGTCTCTGTGTTTCTATGAGTCCCCTCAGTGTCACAATGGACTCCTTGTTTCCACAAGGCCAAACAGTGTCACAACATTCTTCCAGATTCCTTGAGGCCCCATCCTGTCACAGTGGCCCATTAGTTACACAGGATCCTGCAGTGTCACAACGTCCCCTTGGTCCACTGGGCCCTGCAGTCTCCCAATGGTCTCCTTGGTTTTGCAGTGCCAAAATAGTGAAACCCCTTGGTTACACAAGGCCCTGCAGTGTCACAATGGTCTCTGTGGTTCCATGAGCACCCAGAGTGTCATGATGCACCCCCTGGGTCCATTTGGCCTCACAGCACAACAGTGTACCCCTAGTTCTATGGGGCTGCACAGTGTCACCATGGTCCTATTAGTTCCACTAGGCCCTGCGGTGTCACAATGGCCCCTGAGTGCTCCAGTCATCATAAAATGACAGAATCAAATAGGCTGGAAAAGACCTTTGGGATCATCAAGTCCAACCAATGCCTTAATACTGCCTTGTCATGCAGACCATGCCACTAAGTTCCCCTGGGGAGGGACAGTGACTCGAACACCTCCTCCCTGGCCAGCCCATTCCAGTTCCCACTGACCCTTTCTGTGAAGAACTTCTTCCTATTGCCCAGTCTGAACCTCCCCTGGTGCAGCTTAAGGCTGTGTCTTCTTGTCCTGCCCTCCAGCAGATCCACACTCACACCCAGCTTGGTGCCATCTGCAATTTGTGAATGGTGGACTCGATCCCCTCCCCCAGATCATCAGTGAAGATATTAAACAGGACTGGGCCCAACACAGATCCCTGGGGGACAGCACCAGTGCCTGGACACCAGCTGGGTGCTGCACCATCCCCACCACTCTCTAGGCCCAGCCTCCAGCCAGCCCTCAAATCTCGCAGTGAGGAGGGAACCTGCCCAAGCCGTGGGCTGCAGCTTTTCCAGGGAATGCTGTCAGAGAGTGTCAAAGGCTTTGAAGTCCAGGCACACAACATCCAAAGCCTTTCCTGCATCCACAGGTGGGTCACCAGGTCATAAAAGGAGACTTTGGTCAGGCAGGACCTGCCACCCCTAAATCCATGCTGGCTGGCTCTGATCCCTCGGCCATCCCATGGGTGCCCTGTCATGGCACTCAAGGTGATCTGTTCCATAACCTTGCCGGGCACCCAGGTCAGGCTGACAGGCCTGGAGTTCCCCAGCTCCTCCTTCCAGCCCTTCTTGGGGATGGGCTCACACTGGCACATCCAGTGCTCTGGGACCTCCCTGCTGAGCCAGCACTGATGGTAAATGATGGAGGGTAGCTTGGGGAGCTCATCCACAGCTCTCTCATCCCCCTGGGATGGATCCGATCTGCTCCCAGTGACACCTGTGAGCATCTGAGTGGCTCACCAGGTCACCAACTGCTTCCTTCTGGATTACAGGGGCCTGTTCTGCTCCCTGTGCCCATCTGCCAGCTCAGGAGAACATTTGTCCTGAGGGCAACCTGTCCAAATACTGAAAATTGACAAACAAGATATTAAGTAGCTTTGTCTTTTACTTATTCTCAGTTACTTTATTCTCCCTCCTTCTCCCTTCCGTTGCTATAAATTTTTTAATAAAAACATTTTTCATTCTTTTTAGACATGCCTCCAGGTTAAATTCTAATGGAGCTTTCACCTCTCAACTTCACTTTCTTCATAACCTAATGACATCCTTATACACTTCCTGCAATTCTGGTCCTTTCTTCTCCTGAGTTCCCAGAAAGGCTGATGGGAAGCCAGGACAGTCCTTATCCTTACTAGATCATGTTTTGGCACAATGAGAAAGGCTGCTCCTTCCCCCTTAAGATTGCTTTCTTAAAATGTGTCTATTCTTCCTGACCCCCTTGTTTTTAAGGGATGTTTCCCTTAAAACAATCAGTACCTGATTTGGTGCTCCCCAAATCAGCATCCTAAATAGGCCACAGTCTGCCCTTCCAAATTCCAGTGCAGAAGTTTTGTTGCTGCCCCTCCTTCTTTCCCAGAACATTGAACACTTGATTATTTCATGATCACTGTGCCCCAGGCTGCCTCCAACCCCCACATCTGCCACCAGCCCTTCTCTGTTTGTGAACAGCAGGAGACAGAGCTTTCCTTGGCAGTGGGAGTGTTACCAAAAATTTGGTAAAACAGAAAAATCCTTAACACTACTGTAGCATTGAGAAGCAGTATTCTTTATTCAGCTGGATGCATGGGGGGTAGCTCCTCCCAAAGCTGTGCATGCTGAGAACAGGAAAATTTTTGTTAATTTTCTGTATTTTGCACACATATTCATTGATTTTCCCAGACTAAACATAAATATGATAATGGTTTCCCCAAAATCAGTAACATATTTCCCTTCCCCTTTACCCATGCATTCTGGTGTCCTGGAGGTCTCTCTGGTGGTCCCTGGTGGTTGTGGACCCCAATGTTCCAGTGGGCCTGGGTGTGACATTGTGTCCTGGGGTGACGTTATGATGCTTGTATCCCCATTCATATGTCACAAGGGTTGCAGGCGAAAAGAGAGGCGAGAATGTTGATCCATGATCAGAAGGCTTGATTTATTATTTTATTATATATATATACTACACTATAACTATACTAAAATAAATAAAAGAAAAAGGTTCTCAGAAGGCTAGCTAAGCTAAAAATAGAAAAAGAAAGAATTAATGACAAAGATCTGTGTCTCAGAGAGAGAGCGAGAGCCAGCTCTGCCGTGACTGGTCAGTACATCCAAACATCCACAGGAGACCAATCACGGATCCACCTGTTGCATTCCATAGCAGCAGATAACCATTGTTTACATTTGTTGCTGAAACTTCTCAGCTTCAGCAGGAAAAATCCTAATGAAAGGATTTTAATGAAAAGATGTCTGCGACACCTGGCTGAGCTGCGGGACACTGAGGCTGGTGTACTTCCAGTTCCCCCTTCTCACACAATGGGCATTGTGTGGTTTCCATAGATCTGGGGTTTTGGAGAAAAAGCTCCAGATGTCAGCAAACCTGGTGTACACGATTGATCATCTGGCAACATGAGGCTACAGAGTGGGTTATGTGAGGTCATCAAGAACTATGACATCATAGAACTGAGTCTGTGACATCACATGGCAGAGGTCTCACATCACAGAGCTGGCCGTTGTTTTGCGGAGAAAAGAAGAAACCTCTCAACTTGCAAAAGTTGTAAAGCCCGGTATGCTTTATTACGACGCGCGCCGGACGCAAGACTCCCCAAAAGGGCATGCGTACCCCTGAAGATTTCAGACCTCCTTTTATCCCCCTTCCAAATGCATATGCATACAGTTTCACAATAAGTTCATACATATTCATCTTGCATGACGCTTAGCCCTAATTCTTCTTTATCGGAGGAATTCCTAGGTCGGGGGCAGATTGACCTCGTGGTTTTTCTGTTTTTCTTTCTCTGTCTCCTTGCTGTCTCTGGAACGCGGCCTCTCCTTCAGCTTTAGCTCCACAGACCCTTCACCTCTCCCAGACACTTCACCTAGTTCAGGATGGATCCTTACTCTGTCTCATTCCCCCCTTTCCTAGGAAATAAGTAAATTCTTTTACTGAAGGAAAATTTCCATGACAATAAGTGTCTTTTAATGCTTCACTATGTACGTTTGATAAAGAGGTTAGTACAGCCATTCGTTGTAGTATTCTCCAGTTCCAAATTAACAATGTAGTAGATAATCCTAAGCTTATCTCAACTAATATTAATAAAACTACAATAGGGTGGCACAACTTATTAAAGATTCCATTTGCAGTTGGTGATCACTCAAAGATCATATCTCACCAGTGATTATCCGTATTTTATTCTTTGTAGAACTCTGGTTATTTCCTTTGTATCATGTTGGACAGTAATTAAGGTTTTCTTTCCATTTTCTCGGATTTCTTTCAAGACTTCTAATAGGTCTTGGTGCTTAATTAATTGTTTTACCAATGTAAGGTTCGCCCCGATAGGGGTAGGTGGTAGTCTGTGATACATTGTGTAATTGGCTGTAATCAGCTGGTGGGATGTTACTGGTACCAAATACGAAAAATCACACCCAATAATCTTAACAAAATTACAAATACAAATACAGAGATTAGAATGGTTTCTACTAGACAGAATAACATCATTGCTATCAATTTGTACAGCAGCATAAGCAGTTCTCAAACATACACCCTTTTCCAGTATATACGAGCACAGTTTTCTGGTCAGTGACTGGATGAATTTCAAAGTGACAAATACTCTGTTCAGTGTCCAAACACATCCTGGGCATTAGCAGTATTGCTTTCACAAATGAATCCCATTTGTTCTCTAGTAATGCAGGATTCTAAGTTTACTATCTGCCACTTTTCATTCATCTTTTCGTGCCCACACTCTATGTTCTGAAGGATAGAGTGTTGTTTCTTCATGGTTTAATCTTAGGGCAATGATGGGATGGATAACATAAACAGTGGCATTACATATGGTAAGCACAAAGGCAGTGGCCACATTAGAAATAGGATCATAGGTGAAATTCACCATAGTCCACCAGGATTAAAACTTCCTTTCAAAATCAATTGCATTATCCCATTCAATTTTCTGAATTTCAGCTGGAAAATTACCTTCACCCCTTTCCTATATGCTCAGAGCTGCTGTTGCTTGTATCCATAACTGTGCTTGTATACAACTGAAAGCTAAAGACACATTATCTTGAACTATACTAAGTGCTTCTACTATCAATTTGTGGTCTTGGTCCCCGGCCTGTTCATACTTCTTTACTTTGGCAGTACTTTTGAAATCTGTCACTGGCTAGTTCCTAATGCCAGTAGAGATTACTATAAAGGCTGCTTCAATTTTGTTAGGCTACCTGCTGCAGCAGCCAGTTTATTCATCAGTATTTCTGAATCAATTCCATTTAAAACTCTTAATCTTGACCCTAATATGCCAGTTAGATGTTTGTTATGGGGAACAGGAACTGCTTTCTGTCCATGATCATCCCTCCCTGCCAGAGGGATGTGCTGGGCTCATACTACAAATTCAGACACACTTCACAAGTGTATCTGACAGAGGTTTAAGTCATACTTGAGGCAGATGTTTGTTCTGAAATGTAGAGACGTCAGGGAATCTAACCTCTCCCTCTCCCTCCAAAGCACCTGATTTCTCAGATGTGTGGCAAGCAGGAATGTCTCTCCTGGTCACCCACCTTGCCCCTAGCTAGGATCAAGCTGTGGACTGTGTTCAGGGCAGAAGATAATGGAGGGGAAATCTTGAGAGAAGAGCCTAAATTCATTGCAGTGCCTCAAGAAACTGGGATCAGGTTTCTGCTACTTGAAACACTCAGCACAAAAGTGATGCTCAAAATCTTACAGCCTGCTGCTGAGCTCTGAGGGGGTCTCTCTCTCTACCTCTTTTAAGCAGAATCCAACCGCCTCAGACTGGGACAATCACTGATCCAAATCTCAGTAGGAAAAGGGATAGCTATAAATAAGGAAAATCACCTTCCTTGCTTGGGTTCATTTACCACCTGCAGTTCAGCACCCTTTACCAGCTATTGCCTGGGGGTTCAGCCAACCAGCTTGGAAAATGACTTAAGGAAACTGATTTCTTGGTGTTCCTGGTTCTAGGCACCAGGAGAGCTGGCTCCTTCCTTTCTTGTTCTGCTCCTGAGATATGCCTGTTTTTGTGACCATGTTTCCAGCCCTCAAAGGAAGTTTTTAGGAAGGAGGAGCAGGCTGGTTGGATTTTTGAGATGTTAATTTGCATTATCAACTCCACACGTTTGAGACACCATTCTGGATTGAATAATAGCTGTTGTTCAGTCACATTCTTTACTACGTTAGGTCTAAGTTTGGAGTTTGGGTAGAGTCTGAACTAGTATGGGGTGTATAAGGCCCCGCTGTGGTAAAACGTGCAGTGTCCACTTTGAATTCAAATGAAAGTCTGACAGTAACTGGAGTTCAAAGGCAGGTCACTTCTACAGGCTGTATCACGGTGAAATTACACCAACTGTCTGATTCACTTAGGTCATCACAGACTTCCTGGTGTTCATATACACCAGGGGAGGTTCAGACACTAATTACATCTGGTCTCTCATAAGCCATCCTATTGATGACTAAGCACTTTACTTTGATTTCTTCTCTTCAGATTCCTTGAAGTGTTCACAGCTCCTGTTCTTGCTATTCTTACTCTTCACATACTTGATTCTCGTGGATTACTACAGTAGATATGTTTAATATAAACCTTCTTTATCTCAGAAGGTTTTCCTATGGATCCAGTACACTGATTAAATTCCAGGGACCAAGGCCATTCAGCATTGCTTTGGGTAGAGGTACTTTCTAGTTCTAAAACTTCAGTTATAATTCCATACAAAACAATTCTGTACACTAAAGTATGAGCTACTCCCGACTGCAATATACTCATTTTGCCCGAATAAGTTGTAGTCTCAGTTCATTGTCTCCTGGTGTCACTCCTGAAGGGGCTTCTGGGCCTTCTTCACTCGAGAGTGATGGATCCAGCATTCTGCTCCTTGATTTTGATTGCAGTGAAGGTGGTGAGAGGTATTTGCAGTGGTCTCTCGCACTGTGGTTCCGAAGTCTTCTCTGTAAGAGACTTAACATATACATCAACCCCAGGCTATCCAACTCCCTGCTCCGAGTTCCAGCCACAAGTTTCTCAATTACTCTGAGCTGTTTGCTTAATGCCACCATGTAAGTGGACATTCTGGACATTCCCCTTGTATTCTATGGTCTTCCATTAGGCATTCCAAAAGGATTCAGCATTCCTTTAGCTCAAAAGGTTTAGTTTGAATTTGCAATAGTGCTAGTGGAAGAGCTTCTTGCCCCAGTCTTATGATTTGCTGCTTAATCAAATGATTCATTCTCTCCCCCTGGCCGCTTGATTGGGGGCGGTATGGGGTGTGAAGTTCTTAATCTATGCCCTAACAGATGGCTACTAATCTGTTGCACTATTTTGGAAATGAAAGGTGATTCTTTATCTGAGGATATTGTGGCTGGAACTCTGAAGCGTGGTATTATTTCTTGTAAAAATGATCTGGTCACCTCTTAAGCTTTGACAGTTCTGGTGGGGAATGTTTCTGGCCACCCTGAAAATGTATCTATTAATACCAGTAAATACTGATACCCCCCTTTGCTTGGGAGTTCTGAAAAGTTGATTTGCCACTGCTGTACAGGCCCATGGCCTCTCCAAGTCTGACCAAGTTTTGGCCCGGGGGTATTTTGAGGTTAGTCTGGAGGCAAGGATCACATTATCAGCTCACCTGAGTGATAGTGGCATATAGATTCCTGACAATGATACAACAGTCCTTTCAATCAGATGTGTGTTCTACAAAGCCTGTGGGAATTACTACTTCAAAGTCAACACTTCATTCCAGTGCACTCTGTATCACTCGCAGCCTTGGTCATTTTGAGAAAGGAGCCACACTCTATAAAAGGCTTTAAGTAATTAGGCCCTAGTGTGTTTTCTAGTGCCCTTCCTTCACTAGTAACCACGAAAATGGGAAGGGATTACTAGCTCTCTTTCAATGGTAGCCCACGTCATGCAGTTGTACGTCTCTTTTGATTAGTATTATTGTATTATGGCTTACCTTAAAAAGGTAAAATCAGAGGAAAAAAAAAAATTACAGAGGAAAATCTGTACCTCACCCTTTGCTGCTTTCTTTGCCTCTCCATCCGCCAGCTCATTTCTTTCCTCCAATTTTAAGCTCACTCTCTGGTGTGCCTTAATATGCTTTTTCAGGTAGCTGAACTGCTTCCAGCAGCTGGATTGTCTCTTCTTTCCCTGTGAGGTCAGCAGTCCCCTCTCCTTCCAGATGGCTCCATGTGCATGCACAACTCTGAATGCCTTTTGCTGTTTCTAAAGCATGGGTCCATGCATTTATCTCAGCATTCTGTGCAGAGGTACCTGTTGGTAAGGGTCTCTATTACCTCTCTGCAGGTAGTCACTGTGAACTTTGCAATGTCGCTTTCTTGTCAGTGAACCAGGTCTCTGCATCGTCCGGAGGAGTGTCCTTTAGATCTGGGCGGCTGGAGTAGGTAGCTTCAGTGGTCTCTAGGCAATCATGGTGTACTGCTTCTCCTTGATTCCACTGAGAAAAGAAGCTGGGTTGACAATATTAGTCACCACTATCTCTCCATCATCTTGCTCTACCATGATGGCCTGGTATTTCAGAAACCTCTCTGGTGAAAAGCCAGTGGCCACCCTTTACTTCCAGTACTGCAGACACTGTGTGGGACACTAGCACAGTCATTTTTGTCCCAGGGTAAACTTGTGTGCCTCTTGAATGTTCAGCACAACTGCTGCTACAGCTCTGAGGCAACCTGGCCATCCTTTGGCTGTTGCATCTAGTTGCTTAGAGAGGTAAGCAACTGCCCTCCGGTATGGACCCAAGTCTTGAGCCGATATTCCCAGAGCAATTCCTTGCATGGAAAAATAGAAAGAATGCTTTACTTACATCTGGAAGTTTCAAAGCTGGAGCCGACATGAGGGGACTCTCTAGCTGGCGAAAGGCCCGTGTGGCATCTCTTGTCCACTGGAGATCTCAGTTCCCATGGCAATAAGAGCATAGAGGGGTCTGGAGATTACCTTCTGTTTCACTACCTGTGCCTTTTTCTTTGAGACTCTGCGTCCTTGGAGTCCTAGGAAATTCAAAAGGCTTACCCGTCCAGGCTTCTCTCACTTCCCTCGTCTGAGTGGCTACTAGAAGATCATCTATGTACTGCAACAGCCTCCTTTCCTCTTGTGGAGCTTCCTGGGACTCTGGGTCTTTGCAAGCTGTTCTTCACTCGAAGTGGAGAATTTTGAAGCCTCCAGGCACATGGACTATGTGAGCTTGTGTTTGAATGCAAAAATGTTCTGGCTGGCTTCGTGGATAGGGAGGCAAAAGAAGGCATCTCTTAGGCCTAAAACAGTGAACCAGGTTAGCTCAGGTGTTAAACAAGGTTAGTAAGGTCTATGGATTTTCTACCACAGGGTACAAATTCTGTGTTATCTTATTGACAGCCCTTAATCCAGTACTACCAGTTATTGGACTGATTCCTTCCTTACCTTCCTTTTGAGGGTACTACTCAGTTCTCACTGGTTGTGTTCTTTCATTAAGCTTGATGGGGGAGCATCCCATGGGGGAGCATCTTTCACTCTCCCTGGTGCAGCAGAGGCCCATACCCTTGAAAACACTTATTTACTTATTCTAATATCTCCTTACTAATGTCTTTCTTAATTTCAGTGTCTGTTAATATTAAGCCTAACATCTTTATATTATTTGCCTCCAGAGTAACCTTTCTCACTTGAGAATGTTTAGCAAATTGAGCGAATTGTACAAAAGCTTTTAGGTACACATAGTACACATGTTACTTTAAAGGTTTGCAAAAGTATGCCTTCTCAGACTGGCCAGTTGTTCATTCCCCACACTACAACATAAACATTCTCCACAGGTACTAAAGCTTTATTTAAAACTGAACACATGACCCTTGTGCTGACAAAAATTCTTCCCTTTTGGGAAGGTTACCTTTACCCCTCCTCCCTTACCTTGGGAGGAAGCCTTTACAAATCATATGTACTCATTTTGCGAACTGTGATTGCTTCGCATTTCAGCGTGATAATCCTTGCCTGATTTCATATGTTGCTATCTTATGCTGCTTTCTCTTTGCCTTGTTTTCCTTTTCAAGGGCCAAGACCAGAGAGCGGTCTGATCTCACAGTCTCTTTGTCATTCTGGGTGATTTCTTAAAACAAAAGACATTTCAGCATACAAAAACTATCCCATTTATCTTCCTATTATAAAACAGTACTAACAGCAATGAAGCACTATAAATCATTTTATTTTCTGAGCTGCTCTTACTGGCAACCTCCTCCCAGCAAGCCCCTCCCAAAAGGGTCTAATTTAGGAACATGTTTGCTCTGGTCAGTTCTCATTATTTATTTCTCCTTGCCCTATCTCGCTTCCATTTGAACCTTTTTACAGACCTTCACAGTAGTTTCTCAGTTTTCCTCCTATACACACAGCTCCAGGTGGCAGGTATCAGATGTGATTCCCACACACAAGCTCTAAGACCTTAGGTTCTGAATCCGCTTGACCAGAAACCTTTAATTTACACTCGGGGCGTGTACCCTGACACTTATTGGAACAGCAAAACAGCAATACCAGTGTTTCTCATAAACACCGCACTGCAATAATGCCTGCACATCCAGCTTTTGCCCACAGGCCATTCCCATGTTCCCTGGGGAGGCAGGGCAGCCAGAGCTGTCCCTGTGCCCAGGGCGCAGCCACTGTCACCTCACACAGCCTGCTAGCCTCTTGATGTACCAAAGGCTCCCCGAAATTGCTCACAAAGGCAGGCTATTCTGTTTGTTACGGAGAACTTTAAATCCCTACAGCAGATTGTTTCCAGTAAAGACTTACTGCAGTACCAACTGAAGTCTCATAAATCTCATAAGTCTCATTAACTAATTCATCTCATTCACCTCTTCTATATAAACTCTGTTTTACAAAATATCAGTCTTTTCTAGTTCTCTTCTTGCACAATCTAATTAAGCACTGTGTCTACTTACACTTGTTTTGCTGCTTTGCAAAAAGGCTGTGCTAGTCACAGCTGAAACTCTGATATGCCCACAGACACACACTCACTCCCCCCCCTCCCCCTTATCTCAAATTCACTAGAGCCAAGGCTTGAATTACTATGAGGGGGAGAATTCTTGGAATTCCTTTAACTCGCTTTATCGAAGTTAAACATAAATCACCGTACTATAGTTCTCCTATGTAAAATGCTACTCTTGTTGCAACAAAATCTTAAAATCTCCACAAACACCACTATACAATCTGAGAATCAAATTACCACAATGCAGCGGAAGAAAATCACCACACAAAATCACTGGGAAAGGGCATATTTCTCAAAGTGCTCACTTTTCTCAACACAACACAGCACACCATAATTCGGCATTTACTCAAATCAATTTTTCCTGGACACAATCAAAATAACAGCACACAGTCTAGAGATCAAGTCCAAACATCCAAGGCAAAGGAACTCTCTGAGTTCATACTCACGGTTAAAATGTACCAAATCACACAAATCACTACATTCAAACACGATAAATACCATCACTGACATTCCTCCACTCGCTTCTCCGCAGGGCACTTCTCTCCCTGCCCCCGCAGCCTGCTGCAGCTGGCGCCTCTGGCCTCACTCGGCTGCTTCAAACACGGGGAGTACTGACTCCCCCCGCACTGTAGGGCACTGTAGATTTACTCTCTTTTATACACCATCATACACTTATCACCTGCACGATCACAAACACAGTGCACTGGCCACACACATTAACCATACAGCAACACAGTGTCCGGACATCACACACACGAACAAAACACACACGGGCTCACCAGTTCTGCTCTATCAGAACTATGAATTCCCAATACACATGTACACGGGTTCACCCGGCTTACCCCCAAAGCCGCTAGCGGTCTGCTCTATCAGAACGATGAACTCCATCTCTAATACAGCTGCTCTATCAGCCGAACCCCGTCTCTAATACAGCTGCTCTATCAGCTGAATCCCATCTCTAATACAGCTGCTCTATCAGCTGAACCCATGAACCCAGACGTCTCTGGGTGGTTTACTCCCTATCTCTCCTTCCTCCCCCCCTGGGGCCCCATAGTACATACCGTATTCTCCTCCGCAGGCCTGCGGGTTGTTGTCTGTCCTCGCAGGTGGCAAGTTGAGACAAGCGGAGCCCCACCAGGAAAAAATCCTGGGGCGCGCCATGGAGGTCCGTCTATCCCCCCTGCCCCCGCGGGGACAGAGAACTCCTGGCTTGGCTCGCCAAAATGTTTTGCGGAGAAAAGAAGAAACCTCACAACTTGTAAAAGTTGTAAAGCCCGGTATGCTTTATTACGACGCGCGCCGGACGCAAGACTCCCCAAAAGGGCATGCGTACCCCTGAAGATTTCAGACCTCCTTTTATCCCCCTTCCAAATGCATATGCATACAGTTTCACAATAAGTTCATACATATTCATCTTGCATGGCACTTAGCACTAATTCTTCTTTATCGGAGGAATTCCTAGGTCGGGGGCAGACTGACCTCGTGGTTTTTCTGTTTTTCTTTCTCTGTCTCCTTGCTGTCTCTGGAACGCGGCCTCTCCTTCAGCTTTAGCTCCACAGACCCTTCACCTCTCCCAGACACTTCACCTAGTTCAGGATGGAACCTTACTCTGTCTCACACTGTCACACCAGGTGCGTGCAGGTGACAACATGACCCTGCGCTGCTCGGTGCTGGTGGGCTCAGGCCCTGTCACCTTCACCTGGCTGCACAACGGGCACGAGGTGGCCCGGGGTCCCCTCCTGGAGCTTGGGGACATCAATGTGGGACATTCAGGCACCTACAAGTGTATGGCCTCTAACAATCTGGGACAGGACGGGCACCATGTGTTCCTGGCACTCAGCCCACCCAGTCACTCCAGCTGGCACTGGAGGTGACACCTGGCTCATCTGGGGTCACAGGTGGGGTCACAGAGGGTCACCAGGGTGTTCAGGACCCTTGGGGTTCAGGGTGACCCCAGTGTGTCCCCCTCTGTCCCCAGCAGTGGCTGTTAATGTCGGCAGGACCCTCCTGTTCTTCCTCCTGCTCCTGACTGTCATCGAGGGCTGTCACTGGTGGCACTGCCATGGTGGGTGTCAGTTGAGGGGGATAGAGAGTCCTGGAGTGAGGGGAATCCCCCACAGTGGGGGCAGAGATCAGGGATCCAGTGGGAATTGGGGTCCAGTGGGGATTTGGGCTCCCATGGGTGGTTGGAGCTGCTGAGGTCCCAGAAAGGTTCAGGGGTCCTGGGGTCCCCTCGGTCACCCCCTCCCCTTTCCCTTGCAGCCACCAGGAATTTCCAGGACAGGTGAGTGGGGGGCTCAGGCTGGGACTCCCCTTTTCCTCTCCCCAGACACCACCCAGACCACCCCCTCCACCCCGCCCCGGACCTCCCCGCAGGAGGGGGCTGTGCTCAACACCCACATCATGGGCACTGAGGGAGCAGAGGGTGAGTACAGGGGGAGACGGAGACGCGTCACCCACGAGTGTCACCCCCTTACCCAGGTCCCCAGAACTGGTGTCACTGTCAGGGCCCCCACAGGTGTCCCCCAGCCCTGCCCCTCCTCGAGATCCACAGGTGACCAACACAGAGCTGTTGGGACCCCACAAGGGACAGCGGGACCCCCGTGACTACGATGACATGCTGTGACACTGGGGGCACTGGGGGGTATCGATTCCCCTCAGGAGTCTCTTCTTCCTCTTCACAACACCCCATGGGGCCCCTCCTTCCCCCTTCCAGTGCTGGGGGAGCACAAAACGTTTTTCCCTCTTATTGTACCTAAAATGCAGTTTTTTGGTCAAACTGTTTGAGAAACAAGGCTCACTCTTTAAAATTTGTAAATGTTTAATAAGGGATAAAGGGGACAGTAAACAGCCTGCTGGGTGCTTGGCAACTGCCAGAGGCATGCCGATAATTAGAACAATTCTTCATACATACATTTTCATTGAATTGGTGAAATAAACACTCAGGAGAGTACGTATAACATATTCAAATATTCTTTCCAGTTCACGTGGTCTGGGAATTCTTTTGCTTGGTTTGACCTTTGATTCATTTTCATAAAGTGAACACCATACTGCAGATTGAATTTATGTATTTTATGTCTTCACAAGGCCCCCCTGTTCTGTGGTTTGACAGTCCGAAGTGTCAGTGGTAAATTCCTCCTTGCATTCTTTCTTTTGATGTTTTTTCACTTGCTACTTTTCAATGTGTCCTTCTCATACAGATGAGATAGTTCACCAGTATGTTACATCAACATTAGCTAGTTCACAAAATTATCTGAGTTATTCTCACCATTATCACTTAGTCACACAAAAAAAGGCATTAGCTACTTCTGAAACAGTTAATGTTTTAATACACAGCATATTGTCTCTATCTTGATTTTTTGGGAGAGCCGAAACTATAATATATTTATGACGCTAAAATATATAGTCTACACAGGGATTAGGGTAAAAAGGCTGACAATTTGTAGTGTATCAAAAGCAGTTGAAAACTGATTACAAACTTTCTTATATCAAAATATTTTGGAAAATCAATATAATAGAGAAAGACAATGACTACATAGTTATTCATAACAGGGGGAAGGTGTATTGAAGGGTTTATTTGAATTATCCTGCTCTGATTTTGTCATCAATAAATTCAATTCATATCTCTAATTCTGAAGCACTTTTACCCATGACATGATTTGATGAGTGATCTCTCCTGGTCCTTGTCTCAACCCAGGAAGCCTTTGCTCAATTTTTTCTCCCCATCCAGATGTGGACTGCAGTGAGAGAGTGGCTGTGGTGGGTGCGAGGCATCCGGCCACTGTCCATCCACAGCAAGGCAGGTAGGAGGAGGAGGGTCCAGGTCAGGTTGTTGAGCAGATTGTTGTGGGATTTGCAGTAGTGCTGGGGCTCTCTCAGTCCCTTGGGGAGAGGGACAAAATGATCAATTGCTGCATTTCTGGACTGGTCCCTCACAGCTGCCCTTACAGGGCATTACCAGCCAGCCCTGCTCTGAAAACCATCAAAGGCCCTCACAGAGCCACTGCTTGGTCTCCCTTTGTGGTTTGTACTTCCTGCATAGCTGAGCAAACAACAGGAAGCCTTCTTCCCCCACAGAATTCTCACTTCTCCATCAGCTCTAAAGCTGCCAGAATCAAAGCCAAGGGGACAAGGGGGACCCTCATGTGCTGGCTGCCACCTGGGGCTAGCCAGAGCAGGGCTGGGCAATGGCCATCCCTGTGCAGTGGGGCTGGGCCATGGCTGGGCCCCACCCTTGGATGGCCACTGGCTTCAAGGAGCAGGCGTTTGGGAGCTCTTTCCTGCCTGGGGCTCCATTCCCCAGCTGCTCTTGCCGGCTCAGATCCTGCAAGGACGAGCAAGAATAGAGAACTCTGGATTCCTCTGGAGCTGCCATTCACCAGGACAGGACCCCCTTGTCCAGCATGTGTCCCCCCTGGGGCAGGATCCCGCCCAGACAGGAGCCCTCTGGATCTGCTCACCAGGAGAGAACTCACCCCCCCATGTGAGAAATGTGTCAAACCGCCTCTTCCATCTTCTGCAAGAGAGAGAAAGTGAAAGTGTTGGGAGGTAAAAGCTAGACACCCACATCCCCCACAGCCTCCTCAGCCCTCCTTGCAGAACCCACACCCCTGCTTCCCCCACTCTGAGGTTCGCCCAAGCTGTTCCTTGCTCTTGTGCCCCCCAGGACCATCAAGGCACAAACTTGGGGCTTGTGAAATTGAGGGGCAAAATGATGGAAATGGAATAAAGAGAGGGAAAAGTCATTGGAGGCTGGGGGGCACAAACCCAAAGCAGCTCAGACCCATGGGCTCACCCTGCCACTGTCCATTCCTGGAACCCCATTCCCGTGGGAACCCAACCATGGGACCACCATTCCTTAGTTCCCACCCTCTCTGCAACCCCCATCCCGGTACTGACATTCCCCAGGAACTCCATGGATCAGGACCCCATTCCTAAGGAACACCCTTCCGTTCATTCCGTCCTTTGAAATCCTCCTAGGACCCACCTTCCCCCATCCCATGAACTCAAATCCCTCAGTCTGCCCAGCTATGGGGATGCCCATTCCCATGGCACCCCCATCGCCAGACATTTCCCCTACTCACCACCCCCATTCCCCAGTGACCCCATTCCTGCCTCCCCAAACCCACCAAGCTACCCACTCCTGGGAACCTCAGGTTCCACTTTGTCCCACCCACCTGTGTCCCTATCCTGTCCCCACCAAGGGCCACCTATGCATGAGGTCAAGACCTGACCTCGCTTCCTTCCCCTTCATCCGAAGAGCCGCCAGCCAGGGGAGTGGTGGCCACAGCAGCGAGTGACAGCCAGTGCACATGGCTGGGGACACCGGGATGGCCGGGAAGGTGGCGCTGCTCCTGTGGGGTGAGTGCCCTGCGCACGGGCCTGATACCCTGGGGATAGGGAGAGGAGGGGGCATAGGGAGGACTGTGGGGTCCTTTGAGGTCCCCAATGCCAGCAGAGCCAGTCCATATTACACACAGTGGACCTTGGTGGGACTGGGGATGTAGGGTGGCTTTGGGGAAAAGAGCAGGGGGGACAGGAATTTGGGGATGGGGATGTGGGGACAGGAATGTGGGGACTGGCACCTTTGGGCTCCCGTAGCTCTGGGCATAGGAACAAGGGAACTGGGATGCAGGGACAGAAGGGGACAAGAAGCATGAGGATGTGGCCATGGGGATGGGATCATGGGGATGGGATCATGAGCTGGTGGGGGTGACCTGGGCCAGCATGGGCTGTGTCCATTGTGTCCTCCTGCCTGGGATGTCACAGTTTCCCCGTGTTCTGGCTCAGCCCGAGGTGGCCTCAGTGTCCCTGTTCCCAAGGTGTCTGTGCCACAGGGATGTGGTGCACGGGGGGCTGTGACACAGACATGTCCCCCTGCCTCTCCAAATCTTTTGGGGACCATCCACACACACTTTCCCACAAGAACTGTTGTCCCCACAGGGACAGTTTGGGGATGGCCACCACACACCGTTTACCCTGGTGCCACCGTCCCTGCAGTGCCACACCCCCATTGAGCCCTGTCCCTTGTCTCTTCCAGCCCTGTCCCTTGGTCTCTCTGGTGAGTCCTCAGGGGATGCCATGGCCCCACCCCACTGTGCCCAGCCCCAAACTGGCCCTGGCAGGCTGGTGTCCCTTGTCACTCACAGGTGCCCAGACCACCCAGCTCCTGGCAGTGCTGTGGGACCGGGTGATACTGACCTGCCAGAACTTGGGGGCCACCGGTGCCACCACCTGGTACATGGCCAGGCGTTGTTGGTGGCAGGAGGGACCTGACCACTTCACTGTAACTGAGAGTGACACCTACACGTGTGACAGACACGGAACCCAGCACAGCCCCCTGGTGTCATTCGTAGATGGTGAGGGGGGATCTTAAATTATGAGGGTGGCCCCTGAGAGGTCAGGGTGAGCTCCACTCCGTAGGTGGCCTCACACCCCTCACATGGCAAGAGCCTGTGCCCTCCACACAGGGACAACCCAGTGCACCCCAGAGCACCCCAATGCACCCACATGTCCCCGGTGCCATGGGCACCCACCTCAGAACAGTCTCATCAGTGAGATGTGACCTTCCTGTCCCACAGACCTACTGGTGCTGCAGGTGCCAGCACGGGCACTGCTGGAGGGGACACCTTGACACTGCGCTGCCAGTGCTGGCAGGATATCCATCTCACCAGGGTGCGATTTTACTGGGAGGAGAAGGAATTCAGGGGGTCCCTCAGGGGGACCAAGCTGTTCCTGTCTCCCCCCCCAGCAGCTGTACCACAGCAGCTGCTACAGATGTGAGGGCTTGGTGGGGTCCTGGCAGTCACAGTCAGCACCAGTGACAGTGAGAGTGCATGGTGAGCACCCACACGGCTGGAACTCCAATATATTGACAACCCCAAAGCCACTTCCCAGTGCACTCAGAGTCCCATTCCTCATCTCCCCTGTCCTTGCCAGAGCTCTTCTCGGTGATGGTGCTGGAGGGTCCCCCCGAGCTCACTGTGGGGTTCCCTCTGAATCTCAGCTGCTGCAGCTCCCCCAGCCCCCTGCAGCCCCAAGGCCCCCTCCTGCACATGTTCTACTGGGAGGGGCAGGTGGTGGGGGGCCCACAAGTGTCCCTGCAGCTGCTGGTACCCACCATGGGGGTCTCCCACTCGAGGAATTACAGCTGCTAGGTGCACTCTGAGGAGAGGTCCGTGCGGAAAAGCAGCAACCGGCTCCTCATCATGGTGTGCGGTGAGTGCAGGGATGGGCACGGGGAGCCCCCACAGATGCCTCGGGTCCCCCACACTGCCTGGCATCCCCCAGCCCTCCCTGACACCTGCTCTGGGGTATCCAACCTTTCCCAGATCCCTCCCTGGCTCCCACCATCCTTTCTCAGGTCCGTTAAACGGGCCCCCAGCCCCTACATGGGTACCCTCATCCTTTCCTGGTGCATTTTCTGTGTCTTGCCATCACTGTCCTGGGCTGCTCCTAATGTCCCCCCATTCCTGGCTCATGTTTCCCTCCATCTCTTATTGGGTCCCTTCACCCCTGTCTGGGTCCCTTCACCCTTCTCTGAGGTCTTCGCATATTCCCCAGGTCACACCATCCCCTCCCTGGGTCCCCGTACCCTTCCTGGTGTTTCCCATCTCCCTCTCCAGGTCTTCCCTCCCTTAAACCCCCCATCATCCCTCGGGGTTCTTTTCTAAGACCCAGCACCCCAATCTCTGCGACCCCTGTCCCTCACTGGGGTCCTCCTGCCCCTCTCTGAACCCCCTGTGTCCCTGACTGTCGCTTGGTGTCCCCCTATCCCACAGGGGTCCCACCCACAGGGATGTCCCTGTGAGTGCAGCCCCCCACAGGACAGGTGGCACTCGGGGACAGCCCGGTGCTGAACTGCACAGTGGCCGTGGGGACAGGTCCCCTGCACTTCTCCTGCTACCAGGACAGCGTAGGGGCACTGCCAGGCACCGGCCCCGACCTGGAGCTGCACCACGTTGGGGACAATGACAGCAGCCAGTACCAGTGCCGGGTCAGTGACGGGGACAGAGTGGCCCAGGATGACTGCCTGAATGTCAATGTCCTGGGTGAGCGAGACACTCGGGATGGGGATGACCTCACCCAAAGCATCCCCATCTCACCTCACCAGGTGCCAGCTCTGTCTCTGTCCCCACAGTGGCCGTGGCCAATGCCACCATCACCCCCAGTCCCCTGTCACATCAGGTGCATGCAGGTGACAACATGACCCTGCACTGCTCAGTGCAGATGGGCTCATCCCCTGTTATCCAGATGTTTATTCCATGGTTACAGAGGTCTGAACCGGGGCAACTCCGCCAACAGAATGCCGGCCACATGGTCTCATTAACCTTTTAAGCTCCGGGACAGGGGAAGGGGAGGGGACAGGTGAGCTACCAACCAGGTGGAAGGGGCAGGGTCTCAAGGGAGGATGACACTTAGACAGGCCAATGACCTCTGGGCATAGGGGCATCTTTTGAATTTGACTAACCACACGACGCCTTGCTGGAATCTTAAGCCTGATTGACAGGACTCACTCAGCAAGGGGGCGAGGGGGAAAGAAGAGAGGTATAGGCACACCTGGGGAAGGGACCCGGAAGCTAAAAACACACCACAACACCCTGTCACCTTCACCTGGCTGCACAATGGGCAGGAGGTGGCCCGGGGTCCCCTCCTGGAGCTCAGGGACATCGATGTGGGACATTCACACACAATACGTGGCCACCAACCAGCTGGGACAGGACGGGCACCGCGTGTTCCGGGTACTCAGCCCCGAGCTGGCCCTGGAGGTGACACCTGACTCACCCTGGGTCACAGGTGGGGTCACACAGGGTTGCTGGGAGGTTCAGGGCCCCTGTAGTTAAGGGTGACTCCAATGTGTCCCCCTCTGTCCCCAGCAGTGGCTGTGAATTTCGGCAGGACCCTCCTGTTCCTGCTCCTGCTCCTGGCTGTCATCGGGGGCTGTCACTGGTAGCACCGCAGGGGTGGGTGACAATGGAGGTGGACGAGGTCCTACAGGAACTGGGGGGAAGCCCCACCCAAAGTCCCTGAGCTGGAGGAAGCTGAGGCCCCAGTTTCCTTTGCTTGGGGTGCTCACAGGTTTGGGGGCATTTTGGAGGGTCCTGGGCTGTCCCAGGAAGGGCATTGAGGAATATTGGGGTGACACTGGGATTTCCTGTGGGTTTTTATGGAGGTATTGGAGAGTTGTGCAGGGATGTTGAGAGCTCTTCAGGGATCCTGGAGCAGTTTGGAGGCTTCCCTGCATTCCATTCTTGGGGTTCCTTGAGGCTTGAGGGGTGCTCAGGAGTTCAGGGTTCCTGGAGAGGGGGTTTGGAGTACCTGGGTGCCTCAGGTGTTCCGGGGCTCATCAGGGGTGCTTTGGGGTTCAGGGGCCTGGGAGTCCAGTAGAAATCAGTGTCTGGTGGGGGCTCAGGGGTCCAGTGGGCATTTAAAGGTCCCAGGTGGGGTTGGGGCCCAGGACACCCCACAATCACCCCATCCTTATTTTCTTGCAACTCTCAGGAAATCCCAGGACAGGTGAGTGGGGAGTTCCAGCCATGGCTCTTCCCTGATCCCCTCCCCAGACACCCCTCAGACCCCCCCTTATCCCCACAGAGCCCCGCCAGAACCCCCTTATCCCCTGGAGGTGGGGGAGGGGCTGGACATGAGGGGGCAGGGGGTGAGTATGGGGGATGGGTGGGGACATGGACATGTCACCCATGGGTGTCACCCCAAGCCAGGTGTCTCTTACTGTCCCCCCCAATGACCCCCAGGTGACACACGCAGAGCTGCCAGGACTACATGGGTGACTGCAGGACACCAGTGACATCCATGGAACGTGCTGTGACACTGGGGGACACTGGGAGTCCCCATCCCATGGCTCCCATGGTGGCCCATCCTGCCTGGGGTGATGACCACGAGTCAGGGGGAGCTGCACAGGGCACCAAGTGCTCCCCTTTCCCCCTCCCAGTGCTCCCAATCCACTCATGGCTTCCCAGGAGCTTCCCAGTGCCAGGGGACACTGGACCCATTTCCTTCTTATTTAGTCTAAAATGCAGCTGTTTGGTTAAACTGGCAGCGATGGTGTTTGTTCAGATTTGTCGGGCTTTAGGAATGGGATTCTCCAGTTCTGGGCTGCCACTAAAAACCACGGGCTGCTGCCCCTTTCCCAACCGCTCCCCATGGAGGCACAAAGATTCCCAAAGTCTCAGAGAAGAACAATTTCCTGAAACAGCAATGAAAGAAATAAACCAACAGCAACAGCAACAAGGTTCAGAGTCCAAGTTGTCAGACACGGAAAAATTTCCAGGGAAAGCCACCAACAAAGAACAATCCCTGAACACTCCCCCCCTCGCCCCATCACGTTTCCTCCACCGGAGGAACCTGGCAGAGCCCTGGACCTTCATTGCTCTGATGGCGAAAGTGGCTTTCAGGAGGCTCTGGATTCTCTTGTTCCCTGTCACAAACCCCTCCTCTGCCATATTTCCCACACCAGGATCTCACAAAGGCCCTGAGGAGGCTCCTGAGCCTCCCCCTTTTCCAGGGCAGTTGGAATCAGGCCATGGCACAGGGTGCGTTTTCAGAGACAGGAAAAATTTGATGTCTGCAGACATTTTGGAACAGCTATGTGTGGCAGGGCTGGGCCAGACCTTGCTGTTGGGGAGACAGAGCCCCATCTGTCCATCAGTCTGTCATCCATGGCACATTGGGGACAGTGTGATGCTCTGCCAAAGCCAGCTCTGGAGTGGCCATTTGACCAGAAGTGCCACCTGGGGAGAGGGCCCTTGGTGGCCCAACTGGCTAAAAGGACAAAGCAGGAGGTGGCCAAGTCCCTGACTGTGTCTTCTCTTGGGGTGTCTGTCCCATCCACACTGAAATGCATAAGTTGGCAACCTCATTTAAATGAAAATTGTCTGCCCATGAAAGTGGAAACGTTTGTGGAATGGAAAGAAGACCCATATCACAAACTCTTTATAATTTCAAAGATGATGGGTTTTCTAGGCAGAACTGTAGGAAAAGGAATACCAGCTTTTCAGTGGGAAATTTATAAACTAGAACAGAACAAGCAACACAAACTCAGAACTCCCTCCCACTCAGTGCTGTTGCTTTTTGTGGCAGTTATAACTGTGGCCAGCAGGGGGTGCTGCAGGGAGCACTCCCGGCCAGCAGGGGGCGCCCCGGTCCAGCTCCATCCCCTCAGGGGCCATGGCAGCCTCGGATGGGAGGGAGGAGGGGAAATCGCTCCTTTTGCAAACTCACAGGCACCAATCAGTCCCAACACCACCACCAGCAGCGGGCAGAAGCCGCCAAGGCAGCAGGTTGGATCCCAGTGCCCACTGGTGCTGTGGTGTGTTCTTAAGTTTGTTAGTTGCTCCCCTATTTTCTGTATTAAATGGTTTATTCCTTCCCTGTTAGTTCCCGCCACTGCTACACTGTCAGTTAGGTTGCTATGGAAACCTTGCTGTTCTTAGTTGCCGAAATGAAACTGCTCCTCCCATATTCTCCCTTATAAGTGAAAGTTGTTTCCTCCTTGGGCCCAGTCAATCACCCCTTTACTCCTCCCAGGTTTTGAGAATTTTCTTTTCTCTGGGAGTTATGGTTGGCTGTAGCCCTGGAGCCCCTCCTATGATTTATAACAGTTGGTTACTTTGGTATATCAGTTATGTTTCGTACCTCCAAATATGTATTTCTATTGGTTAGCCGGGTTTCCCTGCCTTCTTCCCCCCTTTTCCCTTAAAATCCTCTCTCGCCCCCTGCTCGGGGCCATTTGCTGGGTGTTTCCCCTCCTTGTTGGTCCTTCTGTAATAAACCGACAGTTTACCCCCAGCAAGTGGTCGCCTCCTAATTCGTCTCTCACCGCGCTGCTCCGAGCTATCACCCAGCTCAGCCCGAGGCCAAGACGCCGAGGGGGGCTGGCTTCAGCTGCGCAGGGATCCTGGCCTTCGCCCCTCACCAGATGGCCGGATTCCAGGGCCATGTACGCCCCCGCGCACACTGGCAGCGTAGCAGTGTCCCGGGGCCTGGCACACACCCTGCACAACACCCGTGGCTGCTCTCCATAATCCCGAATGGAAGGAAGGCAGCGCCTGATCTCAGGCTCATCTCGGGTCCACAGCAGCACCTCTGGTGGCTTTACACCACAATTCCTGCAAACCCTCAGCCTCTCGCTCAAGTGAGGAGGGCAGGGATGGAGCAGCTTTGGGGAAACCTGGAATCCACACAGGATCACTCCCCACAGCCCCACCACAGCTGCAGCCAGAGCCTCTGTTCGATATTTCCATACTTTTCCCTCCCTTCTGGCAGCCACGGCCTGAATCCAAACATTCTTCCTAGGCCATTCTAAAGGGCTGCAGGTTTGAGACAGGAAGGAGCAGGGACCCGGTCAGGTTGTTGAGCAGATTGTTGCGGGATATGCAAGACTTTTGGGGCTATCTCAGACCCTTGCTGCAAGGGACAAAATGATCAATTGCTGCATTTCTGGACTGGTTTCTTGCACAGCTGCCCCTGCAGGGGGGATTTCCAGCCAGCCCTGCTCTGAAAACCATCAGAGGCCCTCACAGAGCCACTGCTTTGGCTCCCTTTGGGTTTTGTGCTTCTTGCAGGGCTGGGCAAACCACAGGCCAGGTCTTTTTCCCCCACAGAATTCTCACCTCTGCAGCAGCTCTAAAGCTGCCAGAATCAAAGCCAAGGGGACAGGGGGGACCCTCAGGTGCTGGCTGCCACCTGGGGCTGGGCAGAGCAGGGCTGGGCAATGGCCATCCCTGTGCAGTGGGGCTGGGCCATGGCTGGGCCCCACCCTTGGATTGCCACTCCAAAATACTTTTCACTATCTGAACAACATTGCAATATTTAATCAACAGTAAAATCAATAATGTAATATCAATTCATATAATATCCAGCAAAAGTCAACTTCCATTAACTTGTTTCTGTCAATATATACCACTAAAGAACTGTATTCCTGTTCCCACATCTTTACCTAAAAGCCCTGTAATTTCATACTAGTTCAGAGAGAAGGGGGTGGTATTTTCCATCCCAATGGAGGTTCCGACCTTGTTCGGCATCCTTGACAGAGCTGACAAAGAAGCACCATTTCTGCCTAGTTTAACCAAAGAGCTGCATTTTTGTCCCAGGAGCAGGGAACCAGGTCCTGTGCCCCCTTGGAACTGGGATGGGCACCAGTAAGCCACCTCAGTGGGAGCATTGGAAGGGGGATTGCAGAGCTACTAAGCACATGGGGGTTAAGAGGAACAAATCTGTATTGGATTTATGTCTCAACATATGCTACACATGAGGTGAAAACTGACTCTGTGGGTTGTACATGTGCTGGCAGCCCTGTCCCTGGGGAGGCTTCACGCAACAGAGAATCAGGGGAGAGAAATCATCAGTGACCCCCACTGGTGGGTGGGACAGATGCCTGGGAAAAATGTCTGGGGAAAAGTGCCAGGGTAATCGGGCTGTGAGAGGAGCCTTTGCAAATAAAAGCAGCAGAGTGTGACACAATAGGAGCATTTTGCTTTGGGTTTCTTGGAGGGATCAGGGGCTCACTCAGAGGGCCAGTTTCGCCCTCCTCCCCTGTGGGACTGACATTCTCTGCACCTGGGAAAAACAGTGAGAGAAGCAAAGAATGATCCAAACAATTCTTATCTCATTTACTGCTCCTGTATTGTTCACACATGGAATGCATTGTGGAAAATTGTTTACCTGAAGGGAATTGGTAATTGGATTCTGGTGTGAGAGTTTTGATTCACTGACCAGTTGATTCCAGGTGAGTGTGTGTGTGTTGGGACTGTGGGCTGACAGTCATGAGATTGTGTGCAGTGGAGTGCAGTTGAGTGCCTAGCAGATTCAGTTTAGATGTAATGTAATATAATATAGATTAATATAGCATAATAAAGAAATTATTTAGCCTTCTGAAAAGATGGAGTCACATGCATCATTCCTCCCGGCTGTTGGGCAAAAATACCACTGATACTCCCCCCACACCGGAGTTTTCCTCCCTGGTCCTTCTTCCCTGTCCGCACCCGTTCTTCCCTGCTTCGCTGCTACCATGAGGCAGATCATTCCTGCTCGTCCTGGACATTCCTTCATTGCCTCCCCGATGGAGCAGATGCTGCCTGCACCCACCTGCCTCCTATGCTGCGTTTCCCATGCTGCCCACAGCACCGAGCCTGCTGCACCTGCCCCCGCAGCCAGCCCAGAGCCACCAGTGCCGCAGCACCAGCCCGCAGCCAGCCCGCAGCAGCCAGCCTGCAGCCATCACTCGCCCATGCCAGAGACACGCAGATGCCATCCTTGGAAATCACGCCCAGCACTCACAAAAGCCATGTGGGCTCACCGTGGCTTGCAGCACACACACTCCATCTGCCCAGCTGGTGCCCACAGAGCGCCCGGGCTTCTTGTGGTAACGCTGTCCCTGTCTTCTGTTTCTGTCTCTATCCTTTTCCCTTTCTACTCCCTTCTCTCCCCCTTCGGTAAGAACACTTACCCTCCTTTATCAATAATCAGTTCTCAGATATAATATTGCTGTGTTTGTGTTTCATTTTCATCTGAGAAACCTTTCAGCAAGAATCCTCCCCGACTCCCCCTTTTACAGTGGGATGGGACAGGGGTAGTGGGAGGGGAATGGGGAAGCCCTGGGTGCACTGCAAGCGCTGTGGGGAGAGAATGGGGCAGTCCCTGAGGGTACTTGGGCACTTGGATGGGGCTGGGGAGCCCCTGCAGGTACCAGCAAAGGGATGGGGGAGCCCTTGGGGGTACAGGGAGAGGAAATGGGGAGCACAGGGTGCCCTGTGTAGCCTTCCCCTGACCCATGACCACCTCCCTTGGAAGGATGGGCAACCACAGGAGGCATGGAGGGAGCACCCCCAGTGTCACCCAGTGCCTCCCGCTTCCCAGAGCATCACAACTTTTGGTGTAGATTGCCATAGATGTCGCTGGATTCCCACGGTTGCCTTTGCAGCTCCATGTACGTTGGCTGAGATCCTCCACTGGGGGTGCCAGGGGGTCTGGGGGGGCCCTGTGGGAACAAGGGGGTGTGTGGAAAGGGATGGGAGGTGCTGGGGGTTTGGGTAAAAGGTGTATCATGGCTGGAGGCTGCACTCACCTTTCCTGGTGCTTCCTGGCATCTGCAAAGAAAACTGGACAGGTGACTTTGGAGACCCAGGGGCCCCCATTCACCCTTGGGAATGCTGAACCACCACCAGATACACAATTCTGCCCAAGCCCCCCCAGTATCCCTGACCCACCCCACTTGCACCTACACCCTGAGACCCCAGAGCCCCAAGCCTGTCAGGGAGGGGTACCCCTGATAGGACCCCCAACATCCCTGCAGGACCCTCCAGATACCCCCAGGGCTCTGAGCCATGGTCACTGGGGGCTGAGTCCCTCCCTGGTCAGGGGCTGTGGGTGCTGCCCTAGGGCCCCCATCTCTGGGGGCCTTCCAATGTCTCTCCATGATCCCTGTGCCCCCATTTTTACCCACCCACACAGTGCCACTGGTGCCAGGCCACAATGACACCCACAAGCAGGAGCAGGAACAAAAGGGCTCCACCGACCCCTGTGGTCACTGCAAGACACAGAATGAGACAAAATGAGGTCACCCATCACCCCAGGGGTCCTACACTCCCTAGTGACCAGGTGTGACCCCACCTGTGACCCAGGGTGAGCCAGGTGTCACCACCAGGGCCAGCTCAGGGCTGAGTGCCCAGAACATGTGGTGCCCGTCCTGTCCCAGCTGGTTGGTGGCCACACACTGGTAGGTGCCCAAATGTCCCACGTCAATGTCCCTGAGCTCCAGGACAGGACCCTGGGCCAACTCCTTCCCATTGTGCAGCCAGGTGAAAGTGACAGGGGCTGAGCCCACCTGCACCGAGCAGTGCATGGTCACGTTGTCACCTGCACGCACCTGCTGTGACAGGGGGACGGGGGTGATGGTGGCATTGGCCACGGGCACTGTGGGG